>NC_090271.1:228633878-228936211 GCF_040414725.1 Anabrus simplex | reverse complement strand
TGAAAGGCTCTCCCCAGTTTCATCCCCATACTAATTTCCATATCCAATCTTCCATTTCCTGTCAATTGATTTCCCAAGTATTTCAAGAGTTCTACTATTTCCAGTTCCTTTTGTCTCCAGTTTTGATCGCCCTCTTTTCCTTTTTTAACTTCCTCTACTCCTCACCACTCTCTTGCTCTTCTCCTCGAACCTTAATTCCCATTCTTCAGTCCTATTATTAAGTATATACAAATGATGATATACCACCTCCTTCTAATATTCTCCCCACATTACAACATTATTGGCAAAAATCATTGCTTTCATCCTTTTCCCTCCATAATCTTCCGTTACTGCTTTTATTATGCCATCAATCACCATTATGAACAGAAAAGGTTTTAGTGTATTGTCAATTCCAAACCGCTCTGATTGACCCACTGTTACGTTTACACAGCTGCAGCAGTTGTCATATATTGCTTTTGCTTTTATCATTGTCATTAGCCCCTTGCCAATGCCCATGTGCATCATAATGTCATGCCTTATCTAAGTTTATAAAAATCATTACTACATCCCGCCCATACTTCCAGATCCTTTCCATGATCTATCTCAAAATGAAAATAATTTCTACTGTTGATCTTCCACTTCTGAATTCAAACTGTTCCTCTTGTAAGTGACTGTCCACCTTTTCTATAATTCTTATTTCCAACATCCTTTCTATGATCTTGGCAACAAGGAAGATGGTGAATCCTTGATATTTACCGCACATCAACTCATCTTACTTAAATATTCGTATTATAACCCCCTTCTCCCAATCCTTGGGCACTTTTTACTCTCTCCATACACACTAGAGTAAACTACTGTACTAGTCCACAGGAGTACCACTAGTCCTGCAGGCTTGATCATTTCTATGGCCACTTCATCTATTCCCACAGCTCTCCCCATCTTCATCTTTTTAAATGCTCTCTATCCTACTTATTGCTCAAATACATTTAAGAACATTAGAATCAGCTGTAGCTATTATCCGATCATATGTCTTTGCTATTTTAGCCACCCTTTATTCTAGAGAAGTAAATTATGGTAACATTCAAATCACCCGTATCATCTAGTTAACCCGAGACCTTGACCTCTAACTGGTGCCAATGGAGCTATAGCAATTACCGTAGGAATACTTAAGTGATTTCACCAATATAATAACTCCCTTTTATTTTTAGGATTAACCTTAATTACTGTAATATCAGATTCCTTCTCTGTTACTATTTCTATTCCTTCTGCCTTGACACCATATCTACCAGTCTGATTTCTCACATTTAGCAGTTAACAGAAATATTCATTCTGTCTCTTCCATCTCTCTCCTGGCTTTGACAGTATTACTCCTCCTCCATTCTTCACAAAACCTGCGTTCAACTTTTCAGTCTGTTTTCTTATAATTCTAAGTAATATTTTCCCACCCTCAGTATTGCTGTATTTTCTGGATGAATGTTTCCCATCTTTTCTTCAGATACTATTTATTTTGCAAACTCTTCTTGTTTCTATGTATCTCGCTCTACTCTCTTCAGGATTTTGTTGTTTCCCTTCCTTCCCAGTTTCCTTCTTTTCCTTTCACTTCATCATTCCACCATGTTGACTCTCTCTTATCCTTCCTGATGTTTTGCCACATGTTTTCTATGCACAACTTACAAATAAAGCCTTAATATCTGTCCTTGGTATCAGTTTTTGTAAACGTTTCCTAAACTCTACCCGAACCGACTTTTCCTTCAATCTCAAGATCCTTTCTACTTTTTTTTTTTTTTTTTTTTTTTTTTTTTTTTAAATCTTGCCTACATTCAACCTTTTATCACTGCTGTATAGCAACCCATAAAGACTTCCTCAGGCATAACGGTAACATCCACAACATCCTTCCGATGTCTCTTTTCGGCCAGTATGCAGTCAATTGACTTTGCTTTGACCATCAGTCTCCCCATTCATTCCTGGTAATCATCTAGCTATTTTCCTTCCTGGACCATGTGTTTCCTATTATTAGTTAGTTCCTTTGGCAAAAGTCCATTATAGCGAGAATTCATAACAGCAAAAAATTAACTTCCTATAACGGATTGTTGTCATATACGATTTCAGTTTGTTCAAAATGCGAGTTTTTGCAGATAATATCCATACTACGGCTTGCCCGTTTGTTATATTTTGAAATCCGATACTACGAGAAAGTGCATGTTTAATTTCATTGTGAAGAAATTACAGTATCACTCTAGACTCGTAATCAGACAAAGAGAGAGAAATATAGAGGCCTCTGTGGCAAACCATTTTCTCTTCAGACAGTGTCACCTAACCCAACCATATATGTATCATGAAAACGTATTTCAAACACACGTAAAGAAATTATAACCTCGCTACAAATTTACACGGGAACAGCCTTTCCAAAACTTAACTAGGTGCGAGAAAATATCATACCTGCCAACTTTTAGAAACAAAAAATACGAAGAATTTTTTAATTCTTGGATTTCATCACATAGTGTATATTCCAACAAGGTCTAGGTAAAAAAAGGTCAGAATAAAAGGCATACTTATCTACAGCTACAATGCGAAATGACCATTAAATTTAAGATCTTAAACTAAGATAACATAAATGTATGACACATACAAATAATAATATTTATGTCACACCGACACACGCAACAAAATCTAAAAATTTCATTTTTGTCCGTATTGAACTGAGAATGGAAGATAGGAAACTTAAAAGGGTCCACCTTTTCAATACAAAAATGTTTCCTATCTTCCACACGCAACAAAATGCATAATACCGTATTTTCTCGTGTAATTAACACACTTTTTTGACAAAATAATACAGGCGAAAACTTTTGATGTGTAGATCATTCAAGGAATTCAGATATTTAAAACTTATTTACAATTCATTTACATTTAAAAGATACATCAAATATAATATAAACACAACTGGTTCAACTCATCTGCGGTTATCGACAGTTGGCGTAAATTTCCGGCATGAGATTTTTTTTCTGAAAAGTCAGTCCAAGCTACACACATGGGTTTGAAGTACCGACAGTGAAAAATATTCTTCCCGTTAAGAGCTGAAAATACAACCTGAAATGAAATAAACATGAACTAATAAAAGTACAATTCATGCAATGTCATAACAATGACATACTGGCAAAAATACAAAAATTGCCCAACACGGGAAGGGCCGGGCATCGATGGAGAGACCCTGCTAGATTACCCCAAACTGTTCGCATCCAATCTAGTATGAGTGATGTGTCCATCCACCCTTTTCTTGAATAAGAACGTGGATCACTAGCAGAAATTTTGCTTTAGGCAAGCTGTTACATTGCAGTACATTGTTGTTGTTTTTTGCTTCCAGTAGCGCGTATGATAACATTTGATGTTCCTTTCTTATAGATTGTTCGACTTTGTGGCATATGGAAGGTGAGTGGCATCTGACCTGCGGTTCCTATTTGGGAGATCAAATATGCCTTCACTTTACGCTCCTCAATCACAAAGCGATGAAAATGGTTGAACTCGTATGTCATATTTTGGCATAATGTTGTTGTTCGTAGAAGGGACGGTCCATTTCTCTTCATATAAAAATTGTATAATTAATTATCGAAAGAGACCCGGATAACCTTCAAATCCGAGACACTGATTCAATGAGCAGCGGCTATTTCTCATTCTTTAAAATACAGCATTTCATGAGAAACGGCTCATCCAACGTTACGTAACAAAATAATATAATTAAGCAGATCCTCCTCTACTTGCGGAAGATTGCCACTTTTTGGTCCGCGAAATGCTTTGAGAGATTTGTTGGTCACTTGAAGTGCACTTCTCTGTTACCGTGGTAGCACACGTTGCATTTGGACACTGAATACTTGCTGCCCGCTGCCCTATTCCCGCATGTTTCGGCGTAACTGATCACGAGTTTGTATGACGCAGTATTACTCGAATACTGTGGACTAACGAACAAGTGTCCACCTTTTCAATACAATGTCCCAATCCCTTTTCAATACAGAATGTCCCGTACCCGAAACACTCATAAAATATGTTTGTATCAGACTGGAATAGAGCGTCATTGGGCTGATTCTCTCACTGACCTAGTGCAATGGGATTTCCTGCCGACTAGTAACAGCACGTTGCCCTGTATTTTGAATGCCCCCTTTTGCAATAGGAAGGCTGCTACTTGTGTAGTTGGCATCTTTATTTAGAAACGTATCCGGAGCTGCATGATGGATGTTCGAAGTTGTGGGTGCGTCAAATACGTGAACATTTCTTTTTCTCCACCTAGGACCCAAAAATATTGGGATTCGTAAATTATGCAAGGGCATTAATTATGCGAGAAAATATGGTAGTTTCCTTTATCAGACGGTAAAATGTATGGAAATTTATAGGCATCTCTGAACGCTTGGAGATAAAGTTTGTTATATTTTCTGGCCATAATGAGAAGAGAAAATACCAGACTGTCACCGACACAATCCCCTTAAAAACATTCGACTCATTACAATTATGCACTGAAATATGCGAAACGACCACAAACAAAAGAATTTGATATGTCTCATACATTATTAACATACGACTTTGACAGAGGGGAAAAACCTAAATTTAACCAGGTACAAGAAAATATAATCTAACCTCAGAAACCAGTGATGCGCTCTGCCATATCTTGAGGTGTATCGCATTCTTACTTAATTTCAGTTCAGAGTATTAGAATTAAGCGATCATTTACGTCGATAGCCGTTGTTTATTAGTTCGAAATAAAGGCTATTTCGAACGAATAAACAACGGCTATCAACGTTATTTACATATTTGTTACGAAAACATGTTCTCCTCTTTCATTTCGGATTCTCTTTACGCAACAATACTTCACGGGTATTAATAATTGACTCCGACATCGGCTTTGAATGTCGACGAGAAAGCTCGCCAATGGACATAGCGAGGAAACTATACCGAAAATGATCGATCACATGCAATATAATCGCTGGGTGTATAAATGTCGGTAATGGAAACATCGTGCATGCTTAATCACTTGAAACAATGGATGCATCAGTGATAGGGCTCTCGCTGTAACCAAAGGATAATACACAGTTTAATATAGGAATTTTGAAGGGAAAGACAAAAATTGAAGTTATAACGGGGTTCTTGTTATATGCCATACTCGTTATAGTGGACTTCTACTGTATTCTTGATTCATGTCGCCGTATCCATATGGCCCCAGAATCTCTTCTCTCGCCCAGTCTCTCTCCTCCTGCTTGCATGTTCAGATCTCCCATTATAATTTATTACTTCCTTGTCCTCCACATGTATCTCTCTATTTCCTTGAGGAATTGTTCTTTATTTTCTTTATTTCCAGTTTGTGGAGCACATACTTTGAACAGATCTCATGTTCTGCTCTCAAACTGTGTCCTTACCAAGATAATTCGGTCAATGATCTTCTACACCTCCTTCACACATTCCAGGACATTTTTTCTAATGATAATTCCTACTCCATTTACTGCATCCTGTTCACCACTGTAAAACAGCCTGTAACCCTCCTTCCCCTCTTCCTCTCCATTTTGTTTCAGTAAGACCAAGGGTGGCTATGTCATTTTCCGTCATGAACTATCAGCTCTTCAGTCCTGTCTGTCAGTTTCAGGATGCTCACTATCCCAATGTGGATATACTATGTATTGGTCACCCACTTCTCATAGCTCCTCCAGTACCTGAAGATCTGTGTGTCACCTGCAGGGGATCCCCTAGCATTTTCCGAGGCCACACCACATTAGCATTCATTTTAGGCTTATACAGTAGAACCTCGATAATTCGACATCGGTTAATTCAAAATCCCGCCTAATTCGAAGAAGCTCTCGTTCCCGGAAACATGAGATACAGTTTTGCATGTTTTTTCAATTGTTTAATTCGAAATACGGATAATTCGTAATTCGAAGTACAATGTCGGCCCCATTACCGAAATTCAGACTTTTAATTCGAAACTGCCTTTACATTTTAAAACAATAGTATGTTACAGAGTAATTTCAACTCGAAATTTATCCGCTCCGCTTCATAATAGGCGTTCCGGAACGTGGAGGGGTAACTTTCCGCACTTACACTCACTTCGGTGCGTCTACAGTGCGCTTCATGATTGCTAAGATGAATGAAATTGGAATTCTTTTGTATTCAACCTTTTAAAGAACGCCGTAAAATCACGCAACAGGCAGTGTGCGGGAAAACAGAATCTGCAAACAATGGCGATGCCGACAGTTGACGAAAAATCGTGGCTCATATAATAAATTCGTAGGCACCGAACAATATTGTCATTGCCGGTAAAACTCCATTGCTTTATTTCAATGCAAGCCCAAACGGTCTTATGGTTTTAAAGGAGAAATTGCCAGCAGGGAAATCGTACAAGGGTGAGGGATGGGGGTCTTAGCAAAGAGAAAATGCACGTGAGCGCGAGATACTTTATCGCCACGTCATAGGAAAGTTCCATAAGCTACGTTTTCAGGGCGTCGGGCTCTTTCCATGCCAATACAAAGCATCTAAAAATGCAAACAGTACAGAAATCCAAAAAGATAATGCATTTGCACAGGGGAACCGGCAAAATTTATTCTCGTCTTTGAATAGTGCGATTTTTTTTTTCTTTCATTGCGTGAGGTTATGTTTGTCAGTGATTTATCCAAGTGCATTATTTGAACATTGTAAATGCACCTTGTTGGATACATTTCGGAAATAGTTTTTTCCATGGCATTTGAAAGGTTTAAACTGTGAATCGAGAGGTGATTGCATGTATTAATGGGTCTTAGAATACTTTGTGACGCGGCAAGTGTTTACATTTCTGAAGTACGAGAGAAGTGCCATGGCGAGAAATCGTACAAGGAAAGTCATAGAAAAGTTCGATTTTAAGGGCATCGGGTACTTTCTGTGTAAATACAAGGCATCTAAAATGCATACAGTATAGTAATCCAATTAATAAAGCACTTCCACATGGGAGCCAGCTTAGATTTCTCCTCGTCTTTGAATTGTGCTTTTTTTTTTTCCCTTTCTTTCATTGCGAGAGGTTATGTTTACCAGTGAGAAATCCGAGTGCATTATTTGAATACTGTAAATGCACATTTTTGGATAAATTTTGGAAATATTTCTTTTTTCATGGCATTTGAAAGGTATAAACTGTGAATCAAGGTTAACTACATGCAGTAACGGGCCTTAGAATACTTAGTAACGCGGCAAGGGTTGGTACTTCTGAATTGCGAATTAACGAGGTTTTACTGTATTGTGAAGGCATTTAGAGCTGCTGTCAGTAGGTGATAAGCCTGCATTTAAGATGGAGTACATACTCCCTGTAAAGCTGTCCCTAACCTGGTTGATGTGTTCCAATGTCACTTCCTACACTGAGGAGACCATCAGTGACCCACCACTCTTAAACATAATCGCAATAGATGAGCAGAAAGTAAAAATCGTTGACAAATTTAAATATTTAGAAGAAACAATAACATACAACCTCATCAGAAAGCAGACATGGCATAATGGAATGAACAAACTGATCAGAGCACAATATATTACAGAGAACATATACAATAAAAAAGGCCTATACAAATAAAAAAAGGCCTCCTAATAGCCACAATATTAAAACACTATAAAATACTCTCATGACCTGAAATAAGATATGCATGTGAAATAATTTTCCTAGCACCATACGAATGACAGAATAGTCAAGCTTGAAAGAAGAACAATCAGAACGCAAATATATGAAAACAACCAGGAGACTTATGTATTGCTGCGTAAAATTATGGTAACTCCTCCACCCCCCACTCTCTCTTATTCTAAGGAAGAGAGCTGCGCAACAGAGCAATTTTCCTCTAGTCTCATTTCTTCTAAATTTACCAGTGGAATATAACAAAATCCTTTGCAGACAGTGAACTTATTCAACAGTACTACAGTTTTTCTTTTAGTAATTTTCCCTGAGGTTGACAGGCACTAAAACATTGCTTATTCTTGGATCGGGAGCTGTCTATGCATTGTTAGTTTATTGAATAGTAATTGCTCTATAAGACAGTTATGTTAAAAGGGCATTTATTTGCCTGCATTGTATGAGGAATTTCATGGTTATTATGTGACATTCTTATTATCTGCCTTCAAAAGTTACTACTCCCAGGAAATGTATACTCGAAACAGATAGTAAACATCTTGCACGGAAAAAATTACAGGACTGTGTTTCAAGTGTACCCGCCTCTGCTGATTACATCCTCTTTTGACAGGTCTTCCTTTTCTTGTTCACAAATAACCCACTCTTTATCTGCAGGCACAGAAATACAGAAGTCATTCACTGACAGTTCCACAATTACTGCCAATCTCGCTGTCAAGGGCAACCATATCGTACATGCTTACTCACTCTGTAAACACCACTTTGGTCTGTAAAAGACCAGATCCCTTCTTATCTGGTGATTGTGAATCAAATGGAGACAACTTGTTTTATGTTCATTTCACATACCATGTTTTACAGCTAATATTCATACAAAATCACACCAGATCACACTCAACAACGTTTGGTTCTGCCACTTCCTAAAAGTTTTGCCTGTTCGCCCAATTCGTAATTCTCATAACACTTAATGTGGTGGCAAACATTTCACAGGAAAAGTTTGAAGAATCACAAGAATCTTAACACATTGTTAAATATTTAACATGGTGTTATCTCAAAACTTGTAAATACTGCATATTTTTAACAAATGTTGATCCCACCATGTCTGAATCTACATGATGGGGAAAAATTTCCTTACGGCGGCTTCCGACATTTTTCAGAACTTTTTCCAACTGCGTTAATAAAGGGTGGCAAGTAAATTACCAGTCATGTTAACGATACAGATTCTAAGCCAAGGGGCATTCTTTGAACAAAGATCAGGCAAATACTGCACCTAGAATTAAAAACCAGACTTAACTAATCTCCGTTGAGAAGATACCACGATGAAGAAATAAAAGGTAAAAATTAAACCCTATAAAAGTGATTTTTTCTGTTACAGTCACGATCATCTATTGACATCTAGCAGTCATGCAAGTGACAATAACTGTTAAAATAAAAATGAGCCAATGTAATGATGGCGTGAGTTTTCTCACCATAACCTCTAGAGCAGATATGTGTGTTTGCTGAGCACTACAGGGTTAATCTTCATGAATTTTGAATACAACCTCTTGAAATGAATGATACTTACCCAAATGTTAGCAATCCCCTTTCCACTTTGAAGCACTCACTCCTTGCCCAACTGCCATATACGATCTCACCATCTTTAGGAATATAATCATCATTAAAAAACTTCAGACGTGCCTTTTTGCCATACTTCGTCTTTGACCTACGACCTGGAAAGTGGAAAAAGAACACCATGTTGAAATACATAATGAAAAAAAGGATACAACACTAATTATTTCAAGAAATCATCAATCTTTCAGGAACAGTAGCACATTAAAATGCAAGTAAGTCAGAATATCAAAATAATCCGTTCAAACTCATTATTTTAGAAATGACAGGACTGGGTACATCAGCTAGCAGGTACGGCCCTACCCATAGAAAGGCACCCCTGCGTATGCGAGTCCCAGAGCACACTGACCCCGAGTGTAGCACTGGTAAGAGTCTCAGCTCAGCTATACCACCGAAGACCTCAACGGAATCTACAGTGGAGAAGACGGACTTCGGAACAGTAGAGATTGTGGAAGAGGACGCCCAGTACTCGGGGAATTGTATGAGTACACTAATCATCAGCACTGTTTGTTTCCCATGTTACGGGCACGCTACAATGGCACGTGTTTCTCATGTAAGGGGTGACCAAAATATTTGCTAGCAGTAGCTCTAAAATGAATTTGGGAGTGGTGACCCAATTGTAACAATGGCCTAAAATGAGTGGTGGTTAATTATCAGCCTTGAAAAATGTTAGGTCATACCCTGCTAAAACAGACGTGCAGTTCTTGTTCTTGGGAAGCTGTGATAAGTGGGCAATCAGTGCTTAATATTATGAAGGTGGGAATAACAAGTGCTGCGAGCCTCATGGGAAAATCTGAGGAGACGATTGATTTTATGGAGAAAGACATTGTTGCAATGATGGGACTGAGTGACGTTAAATGAAGGGGAAATGGAGTGAAGAGGATGAGTACAGAGAACACCCTATACAGGAGTGGAGGTGGTGAGGCAAACAATGGAGTAATAGTGATTGTTAAAATAATTCTTGAGGATAGGGTAGACTATGTTAGTGATAGAATAATCAGAGTACAGCTGAGGATGGAAGGCATGAAAGATTTCATCCAAGTTCATGCACCCCATACTGGAAACAAAGAAGTAAATATAGAGGAATTTTTTGAGACACACAAGGAAATAATCATAGATGTGGAACTTATAGTCACAGGGTAAGAGGAAACTAAAAGTGTAAAAATGTGGTAAATGAGGATAAGAAAAATGTTGAGAGAGATTCACCCAAGAGTTGGAAAAGGATATAAAAGGAGGATGTTTTATGGATTGATAAAAAGAAAAAAGATAAAGAAAAATCTACACAAAACAGGTGAAGGAAGCGAGTGGAAATGTAATAGCAGACCCAGAGGAGATAAAGAATAGGTGGAAAGAATATTGTGATAAACTCCTGAATATGAGAAATGATGCAGAAGACAGAGTAGTAATAAATGAGGATGAACCAGACATGGAGATGGATATTGCAATGGCAGATCTGGAAATGGCTGTTAAACAAATGAAAACAGGAAAAGCAGCAGGGATGGATGAAATGGATGTGGAAATGATCAAGGCAGAAGGACCTACTGGTCTACATTGGTTATATAGGCTGTTAAGTTATATATGGAGGAAAAAGCAAGTACCTGATGATTGGTAAAGGTGTAATAATACCAGTATTTAAGAAACGTGACACGAAGGTATGTGATAATTATCGAGGAATAACACTGCTGTCACAAGTAGCCAAAATATTGGAGAGAATAATAGAAAGGACGATGAGAGGAAGGGTGGACAGAAGAGCTGCATAAATTTCAACAGAGCAGGTCGATTGACCCAACGCTTACCATGAGATTACCGATTGAAAAACAGTGGGAAAGATCTGTTGATGGCATACGATTGTGTTAATAGAGATAAGGCGTGGAGAAACTCGAGAAAGAATAGGATGTGGAAGGCAATCAGGGGAATTAGTGAAAGCAATATGTAAGAGTAGCTTAGCCCGCCTGGTGGCCATGATCGTTAAGGCGCTGAAGTCTAAAAAACGGTCTAACACCTAGGTTAGCCGGTTCGAGTCCCGTTGGTCGAAAAAATTTTCACCATCAGAATGTTGGCCGGCAGGGTAGGGGAGGTGGTGGTATACAATTTCTAATCACTAGATTGCGTGCCAAAAGCCTGGATTAAATTCCAAACCTCTCCGCAGTGCTCATATGGAGTGAGGGCATATGACGCTGTTGATGGTGATTCGTCCGTCGGATGGGGACGTTAAGCCTTGAGCAGACCCCTAGGTGCTATTCGACAGGAGTAGGCTATGTGCCGGCACCGGGTTTCACCCTCTCCCTACTATCATATATCACGTCATTCATTTCATCTCTCATTAACTCCTCTGATGAGGTTGACGTCAGGAAGGGCATCCGGTCATAAAAAACCGCCACGACAAATTCATCTCACCTCATACCCGACCCCGTAGGGAAACGGGACAAGGGTTGGACAAACAACAACAATATGTAAGAGTAGCTTCAGTTGCGTCCAGACTCCTGTTGGGAGAACAGATTGGTTTAGAAACCAAACTTGACTAAGTCAAGGAAGTAGATTGTCTCCATTTATGTTTATAATGGTTATGGATGAAACTAAAAGAAAAAAAGGCAATATAGATAGCTTTTTTTTCTTTGCTAGGGGCTTTACATCGCACCGACACAGATACAGACATGCCAACTTTCAAAAATGAAAAATGCTGACTTAGCCTTCTTCAGACACTCGGAACTAAATTTTTGCTCAAAGCACTTGCCTTGCTGAACTAATTTCAAGGTTAAAAATTTCTCCAAAGCTTGTTCAGACAGCACAGATCTGAACTGTGTTTTTGTCTTTGTGACTCTGCTAAAAATCCTTTCACATTCTGCATTGTTATGTGGAATTGATAAAATAGCAAGCATCACCTTAGAGAGTCTGTCATATTTAAGTACACCGTCAGCTGATTTCATCTGACCTAGCAATGCCCACTGAACATCAATTCTTCCTTTTGCCAGGTCTGTTTCTTCGAGCTGAAAGTTACAGAACTGGGAGTGCAGAATATCAGTTTCTTTATCCAAATGTTCCGTTTCACAAGTCAAAATGTTCGGACACTTGTTTATGAAAAATCTAAGGCTAGAAAATGCCTTACTTATAGCAGAAATATTTGCAACTTCTGCATTAATTTAAACATCTTTGAATGGAAATTAGTATTCCATGTAGTCACACAATGAAGAGAAACACTTTCTAACAGACTTAAAGAATATGCACAGTTCCCTATCATCACATCACAAACATCCTTTTAATTTGCTGGAGTATGATAATCTACATCAAGGAGAGAGGGGGATCTTTTAATAACGTCTGGTTTCACAAAACTTGCTATCAGATTCTTCAATAGTTCCTCCAAAACTGACCCAATACGTAGATGTGCAGCATACTTGACTGAAGAGCTACGTTTGGATTCTCAAAGATATCCATAAAACTTGAGAGAGTAAGGCAAAAAGATTTTTGTAAATTTGATGAAAGGAACATGAAAAGTCGTTCTTCACGTGACAATGCACGGCTCTTGGTGTCATAAGTATTTTCATTTTTTTTAGTGAAACTGATGACTGTCTTTTCCTTTTAACTGAGGAGTGAGGTGAAATGTTACGACAATCCTTAACGTTTTCAAACAAACAAGACACATCTGCACTTAAACTGTGCTAAGGAATTTTGTTAAGTCTTTAATGTTTCCATCTGACAATCCTTACTCACAATTTCGCTCCTGAATAATGTAACCAAAGGGTCCCACTGAAGCAAAATCCTATCTAAACACCTTCTTAGTGATAACCATGGAGTAGGCAAATGCTTCAGAATTTTCCTGATCTCTGTGTTGTGTAAAGTCTGAAATTCTCTGAACTTTTCTTTCCTCCTTGCACACCTTTCCAGATAATAAAATATATCAATTATACTTTCATCAACATTTACGGGCAAGCACGCCGCACCCTTCTCGGCAGCAAGATTAATTAGGTGACAAGAGCAGCCTGTGATGATTATGTTACCATTTTCCCGCTTCAAATATCCTGCCACACCATTTCTTAATCCTACCATTACTGGAGCATCATCAGCACCAAGAGCTAGGCAGTTTTTTAATGGAATGCAGAATTCCCGAAAAGTTGAGAGCAAAATATCGACAATGTTAGCTCCAGTAGCATCCCCTTCTAAATTAGGCACAGAGAGTAGACAACTCTGAATTTCATTGAGGTCAGGCCTAAAAAATGTTGCAACAATGGGATATATCTTTAAGTCGCTTTTATTGCTACCATCAATAGCAACAGAAAATGCATTCACCTGAAAATGTGATAGTCTACAATTTTCGCCCTTTCTTCCATTAAGAGTTATGCACATTTCTGTAATGACAGCCGCTGTTTTCGTTCTAGCACACCCATATCGTTTAGCGATCTCCGAATCAGGAAACATTTTGCGAAACAAAGGTCGCGCGTGATGGGCACAATTTACAGGCAGGTTATTTTCTACTATAAATGACGTAAATAACGCCTCGGCATTCGTCACAGGATTTACATCTTGGTTTTTACATGAGAAGTTCAGTTTCTGCTTTCTTTCAGCACACTGAACACTCTCCTTATGTTTTTTCATTTTCATGTGCTTTAGTATATCGCATTTCCCGCCATGTGCAACTGCAAAATCAAACCAACATATAGTACAGAATGTGAACGTTGGTCCCTTTCTGGATTCACTCAAACACGGAAACTCTTCCCTATAAGCACTTTTAAACACTGCATCATTTTTTTTTTTTTTTATTTTTTTTTTGTGACATTTTGGCCAAAACAAATATTAAGGCACAACACGAGCACTTCTGCAGGTCTTGCCCCGGGTAGAACGACTATGTTTCTGAGGTTAGGTTACTCCAAAGAGAATGTTACTCGCTTGACTCTCTTGCAAAGAGAACAACTGTATTATAGACCAAAGAGCAGCTCATGACTGGCCACCGTGCCCCGTACTGCCATCGGGTATCATTATTGGATCTACTATCGACAAGCCATACTCAGCCAATATATCGACAGAACGAGGAAATCCGCGGGAGTTTAAAATAATATGATAATTACGGCTATTGTTCTAAAAATCGGGAGATCGGACCCGGCGATCGGGAGATCAGGAGGAACGATGAAAAATCAGGAGTCTCCCGCTCAAATCGGGAGACTTGGCACGTCTGCAGATAGGTCTTATGGCGACGATGATATAGGATAGGCCTAGGAGATGGAAGGAAGCGGCCGTGGCCTTAATTAACGTACAGCCCCTGCATTTGCCTGGTGTGAAAATGGGAAACCACGGAAAACCATTTTCAGGGCTGCTGACTGTGGTATTCGAAGCTACTATCTCCTGGATGCAAGCTCGCAGCCGCGTGCCTCTACGAGCACAGCCAACTCGCACGGTTGGATAGATAGATAGATAGATAATGCCTTTATTGGTGGTGGGATATGGACGGAACATGAAATTATTATGGTTTGAAGATGACAGTGATCTGGGGAGTGGACTGTACAGAATTGCAAAACCAATCGGAGACTTTAAATGACAATACTGAGAAATATGTTGTACATTTAATGTGCAGAAGAACAAAACAGTGGTGAAGACAAGAAGAGGAAGGGAAGGAAAAGTAATCAGGTTAAGATCTGGCAAGTTGGGGGGCCAGCAAATCAGTAACTACTCGCCACTGTGTTCCTTGAACAACTCCATCACATTCCTGTCCTTATGACATGGCGCATTATTATGGTGACAAATGCCACTGCCCTTTGGAAACATGATCATCACGAAGAAGTGTAAGTGGTCTGCAACCAGTGCACGATACATCTGAGCCGTTATGGTGCCTTGCACGAGCTCCATTTGACCCATGGATGCCCTCGTGAATGTTCCCCAGAGCATAATTGACCTGCCGCCAGCTTGTGTCAATTCTCCTACAGTTGTCAAGGAGCTGTTCCTCTGGAAGACAATGGATTCACACCTTCCCATCGGCAAGATGAAAGTATCGGGATTCATCAGACCATGCAACGCTCTGCCACTGAGATTGTTCAGTGATGATGGTCACATGCCCATTTCTCTTGTAGCTGCCAATGTTGTAGTGTTAACATGGGCACATGCATGAGTCGTCCGCTGCGGAGGTTCATCCTTAGGAGTGTTCGGTGCGCTGTGTGTTCACAAACACCAGTACTCGGCCAGCATTAAAGTCTGATGATAGTTCCTCCACAGTTCGCCGCCTCTCCTGTTCTACCGATCTTCCCAGCCTACGACGTCTGATGATAGTTCCTCCACAGTTCGCCGCCTCTCCTGTTCTACCAATCTTCCCAGCCTTCAACGTCCGACATCTGTAATAAGGGGTGGCCCACCAAACCCTCGACGTTTCAATGTGGTTTCACCTTGGTTACTCCACTTGTTGAAGACACACCACAGCACTCCCCGAACACCCGAAAATTGTGCAATTTCCAAAATGACCGTGCCAAGCCATCACGATCTGCCCTCGATCAAACTCAGATAGATTGCACGCCTTTCCCATTCTACACACGGACAGCGCGCTCACTGTGCATGTTTCTGACTGCCAGTCATTCTCCGTCAGGTGACAGCGATATCGCCTGGGCGAGTTCATATCGATAGTAGGTAGGTGGTCATTATGTTCTGGCTGATCAGTGTATAGAAGAAGACAACACCGACATCCACTTCCAAAGCTGTGTTCAAGTTCAAATACACGGTAAATGTTTCACCACATGAACTACTCAGGCCAGATTACATTTTTCAAGATTCAATACAAAGTAAAATCTCATTAAGACGTTTCTGTAGAGGATAATTATGGAAACAGAATGATTAAAATGAGTTATTTAATATCCAAGGAAAAGCTACCCAACAGGGATATTCTCAAGAAGACTGCACTTTACATTGTGTATGTACCGTGAAAGGTGTACCTAATATTTCTGGAGATGGGAGGATCACATTATGAAAAACATGAGGAAAAATCTTTCCCACTTGGGACTATAGAAGTAAAAGGAGTGAAAAACATAACAAAACAAATATGAAAACCTTTTCACTGGGACACACAAAACTACAGCACGTCTCTACCATAGACTGCAATTGCTCTATCCAACACACGTAATGAACCACTAGCATAACTGCCAACTTTACAAAACCAAAACTTAGGGAGAATTTGATATGGAAATAAGGAAAACTCAGGAGATACAATTAGTCAAAACTACTTACTCTACATGTCTTGTGGAATACAGAAGTAACAGGGTATATATAGTAACACTTATTTGTCTCAAAACGTGACTATCTATACGAGGGTACAAGGCTAAAAATTACACATCTCTATCACCCACAGAGAATATACGAGTGAGATGATCGGTCTCTGATAAGCCTTCCGAAAATGGCATGAACTCATGATCCACATGTGTGAATCAGTCATGCACTAAGATGCCATTACTTAGCAAATGCATAGATTAATATATTGCATCATGCGCCCACAACGCTATTTTCATCAAGTAATAAACTAAAATTTGCCAAAACTGTCTCCAAATGGCTCATAAAATCTCTAGAAAAGTCACTAGTCAGTCAAGATCAATCACTAAATTACTAAAATAGACTCCAAATCTAGCGACTAGTCTCTAGAATCTACTAGACTGATGTGAATGAACACGGACATAGCAGGCGAGAACGAGAGACTTACAATCGATATACGCGTCGTGATATAAAGGTTTCAATCAACATCGCACATTTGTGCGCATTTCTCGTATTAATAAATGTCTATATTTCATTTGAAAGCGTAGAAAGCTAAAATGATGGGATTTGAAAACAAATGTTTCAAGTTCATAAAAAACTAACCTCAAATTTGGAGAAATAATAGAAAAATCGGGAAGCGGGAAAAACTGTCGAGAATCGGGATTCTCCCACCTAAATCGGGAAAGCTGGCAGGTACGCACTAGCACTGACCGTGTCTTTTTTGTACCCAGAAGCAAATATTCATAAATAGTCAATTTTAAAATTTAGGTGAATATAGTATGTGCAGCATGGCGTAGGGACGTGGTGACCCCATCGCCCAGTGCGAAACCACTGCAATCAGCCATCCAAGTATTGGCGGGAAAACCATACCTCATTGAGTTAGGAGGAAATGCCAACCCACAACCCTGAACATATGGGGTTATCCCTCTGCAGTTAACAATCATAGTTGTAAATTGGAGCTTGCTCCACCCAAGGTTAACTACCTTCAAAAGTCAACCACGGAAAGGTCTTTTCGGAAAAAAATTCCACCGTCCTGTTCAAGAAAGGAGAAGGCTACATCGGATTCAGTGGGTAACCACCTAGAAGGCGTCAACAAGTTGCAACATTGGCAATCGCCCATTCATATGCCAGCACATAAGAAGAGGATCAAACAAGATCAATCAACTACATTGCAACTCATAATATTAATTCTCAATGTAAAGCAGGAAAACTAAAGAACTTGACGGACGAATTAGATAAACAGAAAATTTTAGTAGCAGGACTCCAGGAGATGAGAAATACTACAGAAGAACCATTCGAATCTCAAGGCTACGGAATTCACAACGGGAAACCTGGATTAAGGGCCTGTACTACGACTGTCAGATAAACAGCCAGATACGTAGGCTGCAGTTTTGCAAACTAGAAGTTAAATATTTTCTTGCGTACTACCAACGGATTTTAACGACGGTATTGTAATGCGGAAGATGTAGTAACATTTTTATTGGGTTGGTAATAAGGTTACTGAAAATATAGTGAAATTTAGCGTGGTGGTATTCGTGTTCCCTGGTGTTTTCGATTGTTTAGCTCTATTCCTTTTGAAATTGTATTACTAGAATCCAATATCAGACTCTTATTAAGCTATAATGTGGTAGTCCAGGTCAAAAACAGAATTAGGACTGGAATATACACATACGAAGAAATGTTAAAATTAACTGTATAACGAAACTGAAACTGCTACAGAAAATAAAAAGACGGAGAATGTAACTTGGACGCAAAAGTTAAGATTCAGGTTATGTATCTTGTTTGTCTAGTACTATTTACGAGGTTGCGCATTACGACGAAAGTAAAGTTTATATTCGTAATTAATGCCACTGATGCAGCGTGAGATCATTAACTTTATAATTAATTCAATTTATTGTTTGCTCATTGAGTAAGTAGTTAGTTTCTTTCTTTTCAATACAATGTGAGAATAGTAACTGGCAAGCATTTATCTCACTTTAGTGTAAATACTTTTGTAGCAAGTTGTTTATGAAGTAAAAGAAATATAACCTCCTTAACATCCTCATTCGACGGACGAATCGCCATGAACAACATCGTATACCTTTAGTCCATATGTGCGTCGCGGATAGATTTGGAATAGAAACCACGCTTTCGACACACATTTTAATGATTAGGAAATGTGAACTATCACCTCTAGTACCCTACCGACTACCATTTACAAGGTAAAAAAATGTTAGACTATTGGGACTCGAACCCACAAAAAACTGCTTAGCAGCAAACTATGCTGCCCTAACGACCATGGCTACCCATGAAACATGCTGTTAACTGCTTGTGTGCTGCTGATATACTTAGTAGCAACAACTTGCTCTAGCTTGAGAAATCTTTAAGAATTCTGTGATAGCTGGACACGAAGCACGACATACTTTATAAATATATACATAAATTACATTGTAACAACTTAATTTCGCACAGGTTAATGCAGATGTAGATTCATCTTGATGAGTAGCCATCTTGATTCTTTACAGTGGCGTCCCCGATAAGAGCAAAGTCCCGGATAAGAGCGTTAACAGCCTCTCCAACTTCGGCATAGCTATACTCGAGAATATTTTCCCAGATTGCACATAAACGAAAGTCGCAGTAAGCGGTTTCAACAGAACTTCCAGATACATGTCCAAACTGCCAAATAAATTTATACAGCACTTTTATCTGGCTGTCGTAGTACAGGCCCTAAGGGTTATGAAACAATATCCCAAATCTGGAACTGGGTTTATAGTCAATCTGAAAATAATAGATTTGATAATCGATTTTCAAGCCACCTCACCTAGAATTGCAACTTTGAGTTTAAAAGCATACAACAAGATTCACACCATCATAAATGCCCATGCCCCTACTAATGAAAATAATTTTTCTAACAAAGACTAGGAAAGAAGTGGAAAAGTTTTGGGATCTCAATGACCAAA
Source organism: Anabrus simplex (assembly GCF_040414725.1). Taxonomy (NCBI): domain Eukaryota; kingdom Metazoa; phylum Arthropoda; class Insecta; order Orthoptera; family Tettigoniidae; genus Anabrus; species Anabrus simplex. The sequence goes on along the minus strand of NC_090271.1, from coordinate 228,916,864 downwards.
CTGTAAGCCAAATAAATGTTAACAACGTAAAGATCCTGTTAGGGGACTTCAATGTCCAACTCGGAAAAGAAAAGAAATACCGAGATATCATTGGGAAATGGGCTCCACATAAACATACAAATAACAATGGTAAAAGACTTGTAGAACTCTGCAGAGAACGCAAACTGATCTCGAAGCCCAACAAACTTAAAACTTGGAAACATCCTGATTGGAAAATTTCAGGGGAGTTATTTAAGGGGGACGAAAGAATCTCTGCCAAGTTGAAGAGATCATCAGTGTAACTTACAGCGAAACCCCTTAGTGTGTTCCTCATCAACATGTTTTCCCACTTAGCATGTCGTACATAAAAAGTCCCAATTCTCATTGTATTAAATGTATATAAAATTCACCACTTATCGCGTCACAAATTTTCATTAATATCACTTAGTACAATCACATTTTTCCTAACCTTGAAAATGTTATTTGTCATCCCTTGTCAAAGTAACGTGATTTCCAACTCGCGTAAGATAGGGCCCTCACTACAGAGATAACGGGAAAAGGCCTTGAATTCCTAAAGTTCACAGTATAAGTTGCACCTTCGGAAAACAAACTGTTAGTCTCAGGAATGTTTATTTTGGCTTGCTGGTTAGCAGCATGATTGGAGAATAACACAGAGAGTCTGTTTGTGTTTGTATTTCGCATTCCATTCAGAAATCAAAAATTTATTTTGTGTTGAGCGGTACGGTGAAGGGTAGTATATATTTGTCATCATATAATCTAGATCTAGATTAAGAACATAATCATCTGAAGTTGACTAGTGTGGTGTATGTATGTCTTGCGACAGCCTAGTTATGAATTCAGAAAACGTCGTGAAATTACTTACTAATGAAGACAAAATTAAAAATCTATCCAAAAGCTGACTAGCATCCGCATTTTAAGCGCGCAAAGATCGTGCGAAACTTGCACCTTCGAGTTTCGACTCTTTATCGTTTAAGACAGTTGAATCGACGTTACAAATTGGCAGCCAAATTGGCAGTCTCAGATCACACATAGTCGAGTGTAACATCAAAGTTATTGTCTAAGAGTGTGACGAGAAAATAATGCTTAGTAACCCATTAGTCCGAAATAAAAGGCTTCTACTACCATTTAAGAAAGATTGTGATCTGCTGTTATACTTTATATTTTCATGGCCCCCAATCCAAATATTTTCATATTTTTTTGTCTGATATTTTTCATACCTTTCAGTGCAGTTATTTTATAATCCCCAGCAGAAAAAGTATTCACATTTGTTCTCACGTGTTTTTCATACTTTTTCGATATCCTCTCATATTTAGAAAGGGTAGATTTAGTTTTCACCATACCCGCGGATAAAAGACGTACCATGCCGTCATCGACAAATCTGACCATTATAGGTCCTTAATTGGTCCATACAGACTCGTAACAATAATGTACAGCGGGTGATTGTTTAACCAACTCGGCTAGTAAATCCATCTACAGTTATGATGCATATTTTTAAGAGTTGTACAACATAGCAGGAATATGTGAACTTTTCATGACTGTTTTAAAGTGTTCTAGTATGTGTTAATCTGTTACATTACAATAGACATTAACAAGAAATGAACAGTGTATATAAATGGGTTGGAGTCAATATTATAGATGGCAATGTTTAATGTAAAACAGAGTAATGTTAAATCTTGGGATTTGGGGAAGATTGTTATTAATGCAGAAAGCGCTGATGAAGGGAGTTGAGGCTCTCAAACATGTACGTGTAAAACATGTAAAAAATCAAATATTGATAATGTATAGAATGGGCGGAATAAACAATCACCTGTTATACATTAAATGCAGTCATGTCGGAAAAATTTGTATCTAGCGTCTCCAAATCCATTCTAGGTAGTTTTTATTTGTGTATTCATTAGTATGCTTTCTCGCTTAATGTTTTTTCTTGTCCGCTACAGAAACGTCTTAATGAGACTTTACAGTATTTGAAAATGTAAGTACAAATAAATTGGAATGTTGCATAGGAAGTTTTTGGGGAGTGGTTTACGATAAGTGAAGATACTCTTCTTTTACGAATATTTAAATTTTGTTAGTTTTACTCTTGTGCTTAATGTTAAACATATTTGATTTCCTCAATAAAGCTAGCATCCCTTTCCTACCAATATGCCTGCTTTCTTCCTCTTTCCCACCCCGCCTAGCCTCATTGGAACTGCCCTTCCTCCCTCCAGTTACAGCTACTTGTTGATGGGTTACATGCTCGATACACAACATCGCTTTGTAGACTGAAGTGTTGTCATTACTTTCCTAAATCTTATTCACTGTATTTCACTGCATAATAGTCATACTTTCTCATCATCATCATCATCATCATTTTAATTTCTCCTTGTCCAGCTGCCGCCAGGTCGGGGCGTTGATGGCACTTCTTGCCTGTCCTTCCACCACTCCTCTTTTATTACAGTCATGTCTTCTTCCCTATACTGTTCTTGACCATCTTCCTCAGGGCCTCCCTCCTGCACTCTTTCCTTCTGACTTAGCCTCCAACATTTGTTTTGGTGTCTTTCGCTCCTCCTTCCTCATACCCTGTCCAAACCATCTCCATTTATTTTCCATCCTATCACTCAGTTTTTCTACCCCTATCCCTTTTCTGACCTTAATATTTCTTACTCTGTCTCTCGTTGTCTTTCCTACCACAGTGATGGGATATTCGATTCATTTTACTGAATAGATTAATTTGATTGTGTTCAAGTAACTGAATCGATACAGTGATCCAATTCACACCACATTAGAGTCACAGTTCCTATTACATCTGTGTTGTGACTACTTATCAGACAGCAGCAACAACAGTCAAAGCTGCCAACCGGTCTTCATTCTATGAACTGCTTTCCTACGCATCATCCAGCTTTCAGATTCAGGTTTCTTCTGGCAGCATCTTCGCATCAAATATTGATGTTACAAAGCCGTTCCCCCACAGTGAAAACTCCATTAAATAAATATATAGAACTAGATGAAAAAATATCTGTACGCACAATCATCAGTAATCTGCATTTAGAGCTGTTGCCCAGGTGGGAGATTCCCAATAAATTGTTTGCCTTGCCTAAATGATTTCAAGGAACATGGAAATTTCAATGTATTCACGGTAAGTACATAATACAAAACAAATAAGTTAAAAATTAAATGCAGGAAAAAATAGGCACTTGTGCAGTACTTCAGTATACATGCTCGTTATTACAGTACAAAATTTACGTAGTTAATAGTAGTAATAATAATAGTCATAATAATATAAAGAAGAAGAAGTAGAAGAAGAAGAAGAAGAAGAAGAACTGTCATAACTCAAATTTTATACACTAACTTACGGTTTTCCCTCAGTTCTCTGAAAGTCTCAACCCTTATTATATATACAGAATTAGATGTAAAAATGCCTGTGTTCGCAATAAGTAGCCTACATATTAAATATAAATCAAATAAATTGATTTTTCTCGCACCAACACAGACAGGCCTTATGTTGATGATGGGCTTCGAGTGGGAAGGAAGCAGCCGTGGCCTCAATAAAGTAAAACACAGCTATTGCCTGGTGTGAAAATAGGAAACAATGGAAAACCATCTTAACGGCTGCCGACGGGAGAATTTGAACCCACCATCACCCAAATGCAAGCTCATAGCTACGAGGCCCTAACCGCATGGCCAACTCGCTCGGTCATCTTTGAAAATATGTCTCTATCAGTAGAGGATTTTTAAATAGTCATATTTTGTGTAGGCCACTCGAGATCCAGAGTAGCCCTGTGGTTTTCTGATTCAACACCTTCTTATTTAAGTTACTGTGTCAGTCGAGCTCACCCACTGTCCACATACACCGCTGATCTCGTAATTCGGTTATTGAAGTCTTGTGCAATGATGTGACATACGAAGTGAAAAAATACTGAGCGGTTCTTCCCAATATAAAACGGACAAGTCTGAGTGGTCACAAGCATGTTATTTTTTATTTTTCCAAAAATTTATTTATAACAACATATAAATAAAGTATTGATTAGGTGGAGGCTTCAAGAATTTCATATTTGTGAATTTCACAATCAATACGGAAATGAAACTTCTTGATTATGATAGAGAGTTGAGTTGAATTAAGTTATTATACTGATTAAAACTAATAAATAGAAGAACCTAATAGCCTACCTATTTACTAGCTAGTTACTTTGGAATTACGTTTTGACTACCGTACCTTTTTAACACTGCAAATAAATCCATATATTATTTAAATCTCCCTGCAAAATGATGACAGTGAATGCGAATGGGTATTATTTTCAAATGAGCTGAGAGCGAGAGCCCATCTCAGCATACGATTCTTCCAGTGTGCCATGGCTTGGTTTGTCTCGCCCGCAGTGGAAGTTCGGCTCCCCGGCAATGTTCAATGTCGCAAGTGATAAATATCATTGTGGATCCGTACTATATGTAGGATGCTACTTACTTCATAATATCACTTATTCAATACATTAAAATTTTAAACAATTAGGAATTTATCTTCATTTCCATATGAGCCATGTTACGCCTTTCAATGAAGGCATCATGTCACAGTACTACCTCAAGGCATAAATCAGGTACCTGATTTGTAATTAAATTGTAATTACTAAAAATAATACTGGCATATTACAGTAGGGATAGTCAATGAGAAATAGACTGTTCAGTGATAATACGGATACCAACATATCAGCCGTTGGCTGTAAATTAGCAGTTGTGAAGGAAACAGCGTCAAAATGTTAGGGTATGTCTTACAAACGTTAACTTAACATATTTATATGGGTGCAGTCTATTTGTGAATAATTTCATCCGTACGACCCATGCAATAAAAACTCGTGTCGAAGTCATGCGGTACATCTGTATTTCATAGTTAAGAAATGTCCGTCTCCGCAGCATAGGCCTACCGCGCTCTGATGGCATGGCACTAATAGGTTAATAGTTTTGTGTCCAACCTGCGCACTGCAAACACACATCAGCCATGTACATATGCCTGTGTTTTGTAGTTAAGAATGTCCACCAGCGTAATGGTTAGCACAATTAGCTGCCGTACTTGGTAGCCTGAGTTTGATTCCCGGTACCGTATTGCCAGAGATTTACGAATGGCAGGAAGGTTGATTTGCAGTAAAAATGGAACACACTCCACTTGGGGCCTGTTCCTTGGGATGAGGAAACGAGTTTACTTTACTTAAGAAATATTCACGGTTGTTGCTAGGCCTATTGATATATGCACGCAAGATCATGTAACCAAGTGATAGTTTAATATCCCGTAACTTGGGCCAATATAAGGTTTTTCGGGAGAGAAGTAGGTTTATAACGTAAAAAAAAACAATCCAATCACAATTGTTTTGCTTGCCAACGTACCTAACAAATAATACTCAAGCTGGGAATATCACAGACCATCTCACAGAAACCATTTGGATATAGCTTCACACAGTTTGGACTCCATAGCTGCGACTGAAACTATTTTTAAAAGGTTCAAAAAGACAGATGAGGGACAGGGAACTGTTGCTGAGATGCATGGAAGTAGGAGGAAGGGAAAAGGTAGGAAAGGGAAATGTAGAGTAGAGGATAGGAAAGGACAGGTGGAACAGGGTCATGGGAAGGAGAAAAGGAAGGAGGAAGTAGCTTCTGCAGCAATCAGGAAAGATAGGGCTGACCAGGAGGTGAGGGGATCAAATGAGGTGGGTAGGGTTGAGGCTCTGGTCATGGGGGATTCCATCGTTAGACACATGGGGAAAGTGTGTGGAGGAAAGGGAACCAGGGTAGAATGTTATCCAGGAATTAGGTTGAGGCAGATGTTGAGGAAAGTAGAAGAGAGGGAGGAGGGGAAGGAGAAGGTGGTAGTGTTTCACGTTGGTACCAACAACGTAAGGCAAGCTGATATAAGTACCAACATAGTTGGAGATGTGTGGGATCTGGTAAATGCAGCACGGGTGAAGTTTAAGAAAGCGGAGATTGTTATTAGTGGAATACTGTGTAGGAGGGATACTGACTGGAGGGTGATTGGGGACTTAAATGAGACTATGGAGTGGGTATGTGGGAAACTGGGAGTGAAATTTCTAGATCCTAATGGGTGGGTAGGAGATAGGGATCTGCGCTCGGATGGCCTTCATTTAAACCGCAGTGGTACGTATAAGTTAGGAAATTTGTTTGGAAGGGTAATAGGGAGGTACATTCAGGGAAATGGGATGGCCTAGGGAGCGGTGATAAGGGAACAGGGAACTGGAAATCAAGTAAGGATGACATAAAATTGTTAGTGCTGAACTGTAGAAGTATTGTAAAGAAAGGAATAGAATTAAGTAATTTAATAGATATATATTTACCAGATATTGTAATAGGAGTTGAATCATGGCTGAGAAATGATATAATGGATGCAGAAATTTTCTTACGGCACTGGAGTGTGTATCGTAGAGATAGGATACGAAAGGTGGGAGGGTGAGTTTTCATTCTGGTGAAAGAAGAATTTGTAAGCTACGAAAAAGTTAAAGATGAGACACATGAAATTCTAGGTGTAAGGCTCATTTCTAAAGATAATAGGCAACTTGATATATTTGGAGTGTACAGGTCGGGAAAGGGTAGCACTGATGCGGATTCGGAATTATTTGATAGGATAGTCAGCTATGTGGGAAACGACATGGAAAGAAATGTGATTGTAGCGGGAGATCTGAATTTGCCAGATGTAAATTGGGAAGGAAATGCGAACGACAGGAAGCATGACCAACAAATGGCAAATAAGTTAATATGGGAAGGACAGCTGATTCAGAAAATGATGGAACCAACCAGAGGGAAAAATATCCTGGATGTGGTGCTGATAAAACCAAATGAGCTCTATAGGGAAACTGAAGTAATAGATGGTATTAGTGATCATGAAGCTGTTTTTATGGTAGTTAAAAATAAATGTGATAGAAAGGAAGGTCTTAAAAGTAGGACTGTTAGGCAGTACCATATGGCTGATAAAGCAGGTATGAGGCAGTTTCTAAAAAGTAACTATGATCAGTGGAAAATGGTAAATAAAAATGTAAACAGACTCTGGGATGGGTTTAAAGAAATTGTTCAGGAATGCGAGAACAGGTTTGTACCTTTAAGGGTGGTAAGGAATGGTAAAGACCCACCTTATTATAATAGAGAAATAAAGAGACTAAGAAGGAGGTGCAGACTGGAAAGAAATAGAGTTAGAAATGGCTGTGGAAGTAAGGAGAAATTGAAGGAACTTACTAGAAAATTGAATCTAGCAAAGAAGGCAGCTAAGGATAATATGATGGCAAGCATAATTGGCAGTCATACAAATTTTAGTGAAAAATGGAAGGGTATGTATAGGTATTTTAAGGCAGAAACAGGTTCCAAGAAGGACATTCCAGGAATAATTAATGAACAAGTGGAGTGTGTATGTGAGGATCTTCAAAAGGCAGAAGTATTCAGTCAGCAGTATGTACAGATTGTTGGTTACAAGGATAATGTTGAGATAGAGGAAGAGACTAAGGCCAAAGAAGTAATACAATTTACATATGATAACAATGACATTTACAATAAGATACAAAAGTTGAAAACTAGAAAAGCGGCTGGAATTGATCAGATTTCTGGGGATATACTAAAGACAATGGGTTGGAATGTAGTACCATATCTGAAGTACTTATTTGATTATTGTTTGGTCGAAGGAGCTATACCAGATGAATGGAGAGTTGCTATAGTAGCCCCTGTGTATAAAGGAAAGGGTGATAGACATAAAGCTGAAAATTACAGGCCAGTAAGTTTGACATGCATTGTATGTAAGCTTTGGGAAGGCATTCTTTCTGATTATATTAGACATGTTTGTGAAATTAATAACTGGTTCGATAGAAGGCAATTCGGTTTTAGGAAAGGTTATTCCACTGAAGCTCAACTTGTAGGATTCCAGCAAGATATAGCAGATATCTTGGATTCTGGAGGTCAAATGGACTGTATCGCGATTGACATGTCTAAAGCATTTGATAGGGTGGATCATGGGAGACTACTGGCAAAAATGAGTGCAATTGGACTAGACAAAAGAGTGACTGAATGGGTTGCTATATTTCTAGAAAATAGATCTCAGAGAGTTAGAGTAGGTGAAGCTTTGTCTGACCCTGTAATAGTTGAGAGGGGAGTTCATCAGGGCAGTGTTATCGGACCTTTATGTTTTCTTATATATATAAATGATATGAGTAAAGGAGTGGAATCGGAGGTAAGGCTTTTTGCGGATGATGTTATTCTCTATAGAGTGATAAATAGATTACAAGATTGTGAGCAACTGCAACGTGACCTCGAAAATGTTGTGAGATGAACGGCAGGCAATGGTATGTTGATAAATGGGGCTAAAAGTCAGGTTGTGAGTTTCACAAATAGGAAAAGTCCTCTCAGTTTTAATTACTGCGTTGATGGGGTGAAAGTTCCTTTTGGGGATCATTGTAAGTATCTAGGTGTTAATATAAGGAAAGATCTTCACTGGGGTAATCACATAAATGGGATTGTAAATAAAGGGTACCGATCTCTACACATTGTTATGAGGGTGTTTAGGGGTTGTAGTAAGGATGTAAAGGAGAGTGCATATAAGTCTCTGGTAAGACCCCAACTAGAGTATGGTTCCAGTGTATGGGACCCTCACCAGGATTACCTGATTCAAGAACTGGAAAAAATCCAAAGAAAAGCAGCTCGATTTGTTCTGGGTGATTTCCGACAAAAGAGTAGCGTTACAAAAATGTTGCAATGTTTGGGTTGGGAAGAATTGAGAGAAAGAAGAACAGCTGCTCGACTAAGTGGTATGTTCCGAGCTGTCAGCGGAGAGATGGCGTGGAATGACATTAGTAGACGAATAGGTTTGAATGGCGTTTATAAAAGTAGGAAAGATCACGATATGAAGATAAAGTTGGAATTCAAGAGGACAAACTGGGGCAAATATTCATTCATAGGAAGGGGAGTTAGGGATTGGAATAACTTACCAAGGGAGATGTTCAATAAATTTCCAATTTCTTTGAAATCATTTCAGAAAAGGCTAGGAAAGCAACAGATAGGGAATCTGCCACCTGGGCGACTGCCCTTAATGCAGATCAGTATTGATTGATTGATTGACAGTAGGAGTGGATTTTGACAACAACAAGATTATGGGGAGGCTCTTCTATTAATAGCAAAACAGCAATCAGCTTCAAGGTTCCTGAACTGACCGAATTTAAGACACATTTTGTAAATTTAACACAAACGGCAGTTACCTTGGAGGGAGTAAATGAAGAGAATATCTAGCAATATTCAGAACAGTGACAAAGGAAAGTTATTTTTTCAAAAAACTTTTTATTAGAAGACAAGCGGAATATTTTAGCGATAAGAGTGCTGGAAACATTTTTTACAACATCTGTTCAAATGTACAGAAATAGTTTTTCTTAAATAGACTAACTATAAGTAGATCCATTTCCCTCTCATTTCACTACCCTATTCAACCATCCACATCATTTTTAATTTATTAAAATTTATTTTAAACTTATGTAGATTTCAGAAAAACAAGGTACCCATTTAAGATGTTCTTAAAAATAAATACTTACTGAATTCACCTAAGCAATGTAAAACATCTGAAGATGTTCTAAAAAGGAACGAAACATGTAATTTGTATGATTAATTGATTTGCTTAAATGCAAATATAAGTATCAGAAAGGTGGGAGATGATCTATTGGTATTAAGTCTTTGTATCTTGTTATTTCCGTAACACTCGATTTACATTTCAATAATAATCGAGATCTTATTCCCCTTGCTATTCCCATTGTAAATATCTATTGAAGTCAGCAAACAGCAATCGATCGGCTACTTTTCTACATCGATCGGAACGGTCGAAAGATTTATGCATCATATTTTGAGCATTTCAGACGATTTTGCCGAAATATGTTGTTTTCGCCAGTAAAACAGCGCAATTTTGCAGAATTCGCACCAAAATCGCATATTCATACTAATTGCTCATTTTGGGTCACAATTCGCATTTTGTCGCACTTCTATTTATGCGTAAAAATTATTTTATTCCACATTAGAATTACCGTAGGCATGGATTCAGTACAAGATACAAAAAGATTCTAAATAGGTAAAGTAATTTTTTCTATTTTCTTTAATGTTGCATTTTCAAAAATTCATTTCCACTCCAGAATTTATTGAAAGACTACATATTAAAAGTGTGAATTTTCCCCCATATGTGCTGCTGTCAATGATTTATTATACATTCACATTTTGGGCATTACCTCAAATCCATCAACCTTACGTAACATCTTTTTTTTTCTTTTCCAGCAATGTTAAATATCCAGGTGTGATATGTCATTCACTTGTTTATTCCTCGTGTAGAATGAATACAATTTGCTTCGTAATTTATATCACTGTATTAAATCTACATGGTAACATCAGATGTATCCAGCAACAGTCGATGTAATCACAGTAATCAGGCAAGTTGTTGACAGTTCCTCGATAACCGCACACGGCTCTTGCCATGTGCTTGGAAGAAGCCCGGTCATTCTCCAATCAACGTGAAGACCAAGGAAATTTATATGATGTTCTTTGTTTACATCAGTTTCAGTTCTCTCGGCGATGGCAGAATATTAACTGGTATCCTGACTCTCAGAGCCACTTATTACGGCACTCAGCCGTTCCCCACGGTTTACAAACTTGGACCTGACTACAGTAACCCACGCCACAAATTAATTATCATACAAAGTTTTTGTTATCCGACATTCCATCCAACCCCACAAAATTTTAGTTAACATAGATTCTAATGTATTAAGGTAAACACTAATTTCACAGGACAGGCTTATTGTTGCCACAACTTCCACAGTTAGCATGGCTTCCACACTATGACACATTCACAGTGTAATTTTCCAGTTGTACAAAGCACTAGCAGAGTGTTTTCATTTCTTCTACATAAAATATGAGGTTAATATAGCTCTGGACACAGGCAGCCAATGTAACAAGATACTCCACTACACACAACATCCAAATTGCAAAATGTATAGGAATGTATGTTGCGAGACCGATTCAAATTCAGTGGCATTGGACATTGGATAAAAGCTTAGCAAAACCGATATTGCCACAAACTGAAGTTATTTACCCTAAAACTACAACCAAGAATTAATTTTCCCAGGAAAATAAATTATACTGAAGCATATACATACCATCAAAAAACACACACAAGAAAAAACTTAAATAGCAAAAAGAGACTCAAGAGATTTAAAAAAATTGGAACAGCTGTAAAATATTTATTCAGTTGAGTCAGATCCAGCACAATGTCCAACAGCAAGTAACTAGAACCATTCGTATACATATTGCTCTATTACCTCTACCTCTTCCAACGCCTATTGATGGATCTTCATCACTCTCAGCTGATGAACTGTCAAGTTCTGACATGTCAACAACCGATTCATCATGACCATAGCGTTTAATCTGGGTACGTCGTCGAGGCTCAGATATCACGAGATCATTCTGGAATTTCAATACAAATATCATTAAAACTACACAACAATGTAAATTAGATAAAATACAACGAATTAAAAGGAAATTGAAAATATCCACCTAAACAAAAACTAATCAACACTGATATCTCAAAAACGCTTTACTATGAGCCATTCAGAACTACTTACCCATTTCATTATATTCAGTGATGTTCAAAGAATAGAATGATTTTAAATAAACATGTCAATCACTTATATAGACAGCCACTGATTTCCCTAGCTTGCAATTTGTACAAACTTAAAACTGCTCAAGACAAAGAGGAACCTAACAATGAAAAACGTTATAACTTTATAACAGTAAATGCATTAATTTACATGGTGCTTAAAACACTGTATTTATCAATTATTCCTCCTTTATTGTAATACCATTTTAATCTAATCCATTGAGTTCCTCCAATTGTTTTGAACAGCACAGAATTTAAATTTATAAGTTTTCTCCTTCTCTCCAGGAACATAGGTGAAATGGAAATCGTCTATGCTTCAGGCATTACTCACAAGCAGTTTTTCCTCTGAAATTACAAAAGAACTGGATCTTAAAATTACACTAATCATTTCTTACTTCTTGTCTCCTACTTGTCATTCACTAATGTACAACAACATTTGATAGGGTTCTCCAGTTGGTTCATTCTTAACAGATGGTCCTTTATGGCAGACAGTATAATATGACTGAAGCAAGATAGCATTCCAAAAGCATATAAAACAATTGTGGCCTTTTAAACTTGAATTCCCACTAATTAGTCTACACTATCCTCAGGAGATATGACAGCTGGACAATGCTACAGTGGCACATTGGCAATAAGTAAAACAAATCAGTATTAACATATCTACTCTCTTCTTATCTCAACTTGTATTTTATCCAGTCTGATATACTCTCCTTATTCCACCTTAGACAATCTTAGAATGACTTTTCTTTGCTTCCTAAAATACACATAAAGTAACAAGCAATGTGAAAAAAACAGTATAAAAAATCCAAGGTATGAATCCAGGACTTGATTAAGTACCAGCCAACAGCATCTCATTAAACTTATTAACGATGATGATGATGATGATGATGATTTCCCATATTAATTAATGGCAAGCATAGTAGCAAGTGTAATTGCAGAAAAATTCGCCAAAGAGAATGCACATTAAATATAACATGTATGAGGTTAATAAAGAGACTATTTCTTTGGAACGGAAGTAAATGGATAGGGAACCTACAACAGATATTTATTATTTAACAATCTGGACAACCTGAATTTGTTATTAAGACATAAAATTATTCATTCTGCATTCAGTTCACAAAAAGATGATTCCAAATGTACCGGTAACTAAGTTGTTCTGCTGCTGTAAATGAGATATCTAAGAATAATGAAAAGATGCTTTATAATAGCAATCAAAATACTGACCAGCATGTAGTTTCCCAATCTCCTAAAATATTCTCCTTTTTTAAAATTATTATTAATGTTAAATCTGCACCCAATAAACAGACCAGCGTCTGACTTTATTTAGATTATATTTTCCTCAAAAGCATGGTATCATAGATTCGTTGCTTTCTTTTCTTTGTCCACTTCCTCAGGTTACTTACTTGAAATTTAAACCGAATTGCGTGAGCTAAGGATTTATTCCAGTTAATAATGATTATACCAATTCTACGTATAACACTATGCGCCCAGCGGTAATGTTACTACCAGGCGGTGTCTGCCTGAGTGCTGCTGTTGTTACTACTACTACCACCACCACCACCACCACCACCACCACCACCACAAAATTTAAATTCAGTCACTCGAAAGCTATTCACATTGATGAATTAGTTTTTGTTTAATAACAATAATAATAATTATTATTATAATTGCTTTACGTCCCACTAACTACTTTTACAGTTTTCGGAGACACTGAGGTGCCGGAATATAGTCCCGCATGAGTTCTTATACGTGCCAGTAAATCATCCGATAAGAGACCAATGTATTTCAGCACCTTCAAATACTACCAGACTGAGCCAGGATCAAACCTGCCACGTTAGGGTCAAAAGGCCAGCGCCTCAACCATCTGAGCCACTCAGCATGGCAATTTTTGTTTAACATGTCGATTTCCTTTACTACCGATAGGTGGTGTTATCGATCAATAGTGATTGCTGGTGCAACCTTGGGACAAAGCTTCGCAGCCATGTGCACTCAGCTAGATCTTACCTAATTGTTGACATACGTACTCCTCGCATGCTCCAGTTAAATCACCTCAAATTTATGCCTGCGCGATCTGATGGATTATATGACTTCACAGATTTAGAATGAAAGTGTGGCGAGTCAAGAGTCTGCAATCATCTCTTAAGTAGTCTATATATAATGTACCGTTTTCATCGTCCTGATATCGGAATAAAGGTTGTCGTACGAAATTATAAGTTTGCCATGCACGGTAATGAGATCGCGAAGATTACGTAATTGGGCCATACGTCAGAGAAAAATGCATATATTAAGTAAAATAGGCCGTGATTTCGGAGTGTATACATTATACGAACGTATATATTCAAGAAGGCCATGCACGTGACGGCAAAGATATTTGTTTGATGAATTAAATATGCCTAGATCACGGACTGAGATGGAAAGTTATAAAGGATCCATGCGGCCGTGATAAAATACTAGAAGGTTTTCAAAATTGTTAAAAAAAGAAGAAGTAGCTGAACAATAAAAAAATCTGTTACGCAAAACGACGTAAATTTATCCACGAGAAGTTAATCCACGCATAAAGAAGAAGGGAGATATTGCAATTATTACCGGCTGGAGAACCTGCAAAGCGAAGGAATATTCGAACGAGTATCGTGACAAGCAAGTTGGAAAATACCCGAACAGTAGTCGGAGTATAGACTCAAGACCGTACGAGGAATCAAGTTGAATATAACGCAGTATAGGTTGATTAGCCGAACAAAAGAAATTTTTAGAGAGCTAACTTGATATATTTTAACTGTTAAACTGCCGCAAAGAATTAACCTTGAATTACTGTCCTAAAAACCTGAATCTTAGATACAAACTTGATACACATTCCTAAGAGTATGGATGTGAAATTAACTCCCGCTTTGGAAATGTTTCTTTCATATATGACTGACTGCTACAACATGAGAGGCTAAATCGGAGATGGAGCCGACTGTCCGACGGAGACCGCCCAGCTGTTTCTACTATCCCGAGTCCCAAAACTACAACCTGATGGTGACGTAACGAAGGATGGAGTCGTTCTACGCAATCCTAAGATGACAACATCGAAGCCAAAGCCAGTCATCTAACATCAGTGATCGTAAGATAAGTTCCAAAGAGTTATTTTATTTTCTTGAAATTAATATGCAGTAAATATAGTAGTTGTATTTATAGTGAACATTGGTATGTTGTTTTTACATAGTTCTTCGTGATAAAATCACAGTCGTTGCCATCTTTGCAATGAGATTGTCCTTGTTGACTTATTATTATTAATATGGGAATAGGTATTTCTTCCAGAGTTTACAATCAATGCCATAATATAGGAATGTTTATAATTGAACAAGGAGAGATTTAGAATATAATTTTTAACCATTATGGGACAAAAACATCGTATATAAAGAGACGTAACCCTAATTTTATATTTTTAAATAAGATAATTGATTTCTGAATAACCTATATGTGTGCTGATACGACGCAATGAAATGTGAGTACATATTAACTTATTTGATTTATATATGCATTTCATTTTTAGGCTAACGTGATTATGCGTGTAATATATGAAATCTAACCCAAAAGAGTACCGTTGTAGTACATTAATGTGATGTTAAGATGATTTGCCGTCGTGTTGGAAATGATAAATGTTTATGTAGGGAAGTTATGGATTTGAGTGGCATGTTAATGTGGAATTATGAGTAATTATTCGCTGTGATATGTTTAGGAGATTGAATAATGATATATTATGGTAATTAATATTGGTAAATAGAGAGATAGATATGTTTATGGATAATTTTGGCGGTAAATACGGCGTGTTATGGGCCAATGGTGATATTTGCCATATGCGGCAAAATATTTATATGCGAGATATATGGGGTTAGTGGTACACGAGTACAATGAAATACATCGCATATTTCGTATATGGGTTACCATAAACTGTCTTCAAAGGAAATAGCCAAGTAGGAAATAAAAGAAGGGAAACTTGTTGTCTTCATAGATAATATATATCAACGTTGAACTGAATATTATTGGAAGTTTGTTGTCGAGAATGAATTTAATTCATAGAACAATCCCATAATTTAAAATCTCTATTACAATTAGATAAAATAGGTTACCAAATGCATTCCTACGGAATTCTTGATACCTGATTAAATATTGGTAAATCATAAAACATGTTAGGTATAATTTCTATTTGAACTACGATTATAATTATTCTTTACACGATACCAACATTTAATTTTAAGGTGTTATTTGAATATTTTAACCAAATGACATGGTCGAGGTGACCAATATTTCTCATTTAAAGAACTATATATATTTGAAATAGCCATTTTGGGCTGATATATATTTGGAACTTATTTGCGATTGCTAACGTTATAACATGGGAAGAAACACATGAATTTATGACAGAATATCAATTTAATAATGAGGAAAATAAGCATTTTTATTTTTTTTAAAAAAAAGAAAGAAACAAAAACTGATGGACACAGATATGTATATTTAGAATGGAGATTACTTAACACATTGCTGTCCGGCCCATCTGACATATAACTGGCCCCTGTGGCCGGAAGGTTTTGGCAGAGACATGGAGTTATTGCGGGGTATCATAATTTAATAATTTTAAGTTCATTCACAGTTATATCTGTCCACTTTACAGTTTTTGGTGAGATTTTATATTTCGATTCATTCTGGTATTGATATCCGTTTGATTCCTCCACCATATATGCCAACAAATCATTACAAATGAACAACTTGACATCACAACCTATATTTTCAGGTTCACTCGGCGAAATTTTAACGCCAGGCGTCCACGAGAAAGACTCCAAAAACAGTATAATATCCTGTTCGGCCACTCACTGCCAGAAATAGGGAAATATTATCAACAGTACTTACATGTAGACCATCTTTGCTATCTGAAGCATCAGGTCATTGCTCACATGGTGCAATAAACGTGTCATTCAACGCATCACTTCCACATAAATGCATGACACTAGCACTACAATTATCATTAGACAATTCATCTTCACTCTCCTGACAATCACGGGAAACATATAACAAATTATCAGCGTATAATTCATGTATAATATCACCAGGAGTGAGTCCACTGTTTTTATTTACCGGGGCTGCCATTTTTGTTTACTAGCATTGATGGATACACGGAAGATATTCGAAGGCAAAAACAAATGCAAATGACGCACTAAAATGGGCAAAACCAGTACTAAAAGAAGCATAGTTTTTCTACCATTTAGGCACATCAACGATAGTCTTCAAATAGTTCCTCAATACCCGTTAGATGGCATCAGAAGACAGACTTGCACAAACACGTATTTATACGTGATCGGCTGCAGAGCACCGTGTTTGGAAACACGTATTGATACGTGAGCGGACAGCATTGTGTTAAGCTTAGGGACTTAAATTTATTTTCAACCTAAAAATATGATACCATGTTTTTCAATAGAAAGAAAATGTACTTTCAATTTTTATAATCAAGAGAACTTATCCTTATTTTTGTGATGCGCCTAACTAATGGAGAAGAATAGTTGAATCAGATTGAAGTTAGATTAAATTTAATTTAATTTTTTTTTTAGAGAGGAAGAAGATAATTGATGTTGATAATTATTAGTAGATTTTCTTTTACGATTCTGGAATCATGAAATAAATTATAGATTATCCAATTTAGATGTTATTATTTTAGGAGATAGGCTAATATCATTATGATATAAATAATTTTGAATTAATTCATTTTTAAAAAAATATTTTATTTCTTTTCTTTCTTTTTTTTGAATGATTTGGATTTGAAAGCTTGGAATTGATTCAGGATGATGAATGGTATCGATAGTAATTTACTGAAAGGGAAAGGTGGTGTCTCAGTTGATCTCACGTAAAAAATAGTATGGTTCGCAGATGCAATTTGGTTATCCCTGAGAGGTGTCACGTGGCAATTTAAAGATTACCATATCAAATGTTGTGATAGGAAAAATGAAGGTTACGGCATCGCTAAAATGCTATGATGCGATAACTGTTTATACGATGAGTATTTAAAGCGAACATAGCTACCGACACTTAGCATCAATTTTAATATGCGTTCATCCATTTAATGATCTGTAGGAGTGATGGATGATTGAGGGGAAAATACCCGGAGCAATTGTTAGGTCACCCAATGGGGCGCACATAATAAATATGGTTGCCCAATATGGTGCAAGACAGAAACCCCCCTCAGGATGGTGCAATATATTGTATATTGAGATGTGGATCACGGATCTGGTACAAGTAAAGGAAATCCTATGTGTGCATTCAGCCCACGGATAAGTGAACAGATTATTACGGAACTTGTAAAAGATCCAGATTCTGACCTGTATGAAAGTGATTGTGAAGAAGAAAATGAAAATCTACAAGCCCCTCAGGATGATGAATCATCAGATTCATCATCAGAGGAACCAGTCGCAAAAAGACAAAGGGATGCAAGAAGCACAAGAACACAAAGGAAACAAGATACTGCTCCTGTGAACAAGCCCGTTTTTTCTGGCACACCAGGCCTGAATGCTAATAACCTTGGTATTTCCGCAGAATCATCACCTCTACATTTCTTTGCTTTATTTTTTGACAGTAATGTACTGAACGTTATCCGAGTGGAAAGTAACATATGCCCTACAGCAAATAAATCTCAAGAAGCAAGAAGGCCCTTTGAAACCGAAATCAGTGTATGCGCAGTGGAAACCAGTGACACTGAATTAACTAAAGTTATTTTTTATAGTAGTAAGTCATGTGTTTGATCCGTAAAACTTTTCTTCGGGACTACTGGAGCACAACACCAATACTAAAAACTGACTGGGCGAGTCCATTGGAATGTTGAGAGACCGATTCCTTGCTATTCTGACTTATGTTGCATCTGAACAATGATAGGCAGGAACGAAGGGGCAATACAGGCTACGATCCGTTGTTCAGAATCCAACCAATACCAGACCGCCTGAAAACAAGTTTTCTGAATTGCTACTCACCTGATAATCACTGACAATCGACGAAACAACATGCCCATTTCGGGGACGTATAGTTTTTTTTATGCTCATGAGAGGAAAACCACAGATGTATGGAATCAAGATCTTTCAACTGTGTGAAGTGAGAAATGGTTATGTGTGCAATGTGGAAATGTATTCTGGGGCCCACGTCACAGCGGAGGACCTTCAACGTTGTGGACAGACTGTGTTAACCAGTAAAAAATCGGGAGCAGACAGTGTATATGGATAGATGGTTTTCAAGCCCTACCATTTATGATCATCTGTGGGACTGTCAGACTAAAGCACCTGGCGCCGTGATGCCAAATCGGAATGGAGTGCCAAAGTCAGAGTTTGCGAAAAAACTGAAAAGGCTGAAAAAATGTCATTGCAGAAAGAACACCTTCTAGCAATAAAGTTGCAAGATGCTCAAAATGTGTATATGCTGAGCACTGCAGATGATGACACGATCGAAGTACCCGCAGCAAGAGGGAGTCCTGAGAAATCCAAACCACCAACAGTAGTAAGTCCGACCAATTGCTGGCATATTATGCATTCACAAGGAAGTCGATCAAATGGTGGAACAAATTATTCTTCCATGTGTTTGATCGTGCCATAGTGTACGCCTATATACTGTAATGTAAAGCTTGTTTACAAAAAGCTCCCCTATCGAAATATTGTGAACGTTTGGCAGATGATTTGGTGAGTAGTGTCAGTGCTGTAATGATTGAAGAATCAAGAGCATGATCTGTGGGAAGTAGGTAGAGATCATTTTCCACACAGAATACCTGCAGTGGGCACGAAGAAGGAAGGACACGCGCAGCATACGTGCAAGGTTTGCTACGACAAGTCAAAAAACAACACAGCCTGTGCTGTGAAGAAAATGACAACGGTATATTGCCGTAAATATGTGACAAAGGTCTTTGCACAGGAGAATGTTTTGAGTGTTACCATACCGAAGTTAGGTATTGGGAATAACACTGTGTAATACTGTTGTTCAGTGACTGAAGACTATTGAACTGACTGATTTTGAGTGGGTGAACAAAGATAACAGAATGTACCAATATTGTAGCCTTATTAACTTTCCAATGCTGAAGGTAAGAATTTTCGAATTGACTTCAGGTGATGTCCACTTTTTTAGAATATGTATACACAATTGTTTATTTATATTGCAAAAGCTGACAAAACTGTGATTTTTTTCTGAGTTTAAATCATGTCAGCACAGGGTAGGGACACTATCTTGACTCGTCCGGGCTCATAGTGTTAATGACATTTTCAGGAGGGCAGGGTCTCTCTTCATGGGCTTCTAGTACATTTGTATGGAGAACGTTTTCCAGGATCTCAAAAACGGCATAATGTTGTTAAATCCTCAGTAGTTCTCCCATACGACTCCTTCCCTGCATATGAGGAAGGCTTCGTACTAACTGCAGCCATGTCAGCACTTCTCAAGACAGAAAGAAACTGGCTGAAAATGTTTAGAGGAAAGGATCCACTTAACTCGATACTTGAAGTAACTTGTAATACGAGTAAAATATACGAACAATAATAAACCTTCTTGTAAAAGCTTTTTTCTTTCCTTTTTAAGTTACACCAATTCAGATAGGTTTTAGGGTGACAATGGGGTTGCAAAGGGTGAGGAGTGGGGTAAAAAGCGACCGGCCTTTTAAGGTTCAGCCCTGGCATTAGGATGGTGTGAAAATGGGAAACCACAGAAAGCGATCTTCAGGGCTGTTGACAGTGGGGTTCAAAACCCACTATCTCCCAAACGCAAAAGCTGGGAAGCAGAAGCCAGCATGTCAGGAGTTGAGGGGCAATGTATGTAGAAAAAATAGGATAGCTGACAAGAATGCCCATCCCCTTGAAATACGGAGTGTACAAGGAAGGGGACATTGTCCTTTTGAGCTTTCAAGTTTGTCCTTGTCTCTCTCCTACTGCTGCTCTCTCTTCACCCATTAAGCAAGCATATTATGAAGTCCTTTACATGTTCCTCTCTTCTACACATCACTAACATTTCATTTCATGAACAAGGTTAGGGTTTTGAAGGTCAATCATAGGTAGTGCAAAAAGGAACAGAAAAGGTGTTAAAACAAAAGCAAAACAAAGGGGGGCAAAATGGTGCTTCTTTACAAAAATATTTGAATAATTGTTCCTTCTCACATCTTATCCAATTGAAATCAACTCAAAACTATGTACATCTTTATGCGAGTTAAATGAGGGATGTTCCACCATCCAACACAATATATAATACATAACATTTATTAAGTGAAAACCAGTTTTGATTCCCTTGGAATCCTCATCAGTTCACACTAAATAAATAAATAAATAAATAAATAAATAAATAAATAAATAAATAAATAAATAAATAAATAAATAAATAAATCAAAGGATCTTAACAACAATAAACATGAAATCTGCCTTTAAATACATTTACAATGGTTGACATAGGTTATATGACATAAAACACATTAATATTTAAAGAATGCTCTAGGATCCAGGTTACAAACAACTGCAGTGCGTTTGTACAATATTGAACAGAGCTTTAAGATAATTTACCAGATTTCTCTCTGCCATTCTTGGTATATACTGATGCCTCTGATATAGCTGTTGCAGGAATCTTACAACAGGTTAAAGATGGAGTACCTCTACCTATTGCATATTTCACTCACCTTTTGTCAACCACCGAGTGTAATTAGCGTAATTATTCTACATTTGAACGAGAAGCACTAGCTCTTCTTCTTACCCTTAAGCATTTATGTGGCTACCTACAGCATAAGGAATTTATTGTTATGAACGACAACCAAGCCTAAGATCGGTCGTACTGGACGTTGGCTTTTACGACTATCTAGATTCAAATTTACTCTTTCTTTTATTCCTGGCCATGACAACCCTGTAGCTGATGCTCATTCACGCCTTTCTGATTTAAATTCCACTACTTCCGATTCTCAGGTGAATGCCTCTTCTACAAATTTAGTCCCTAACGTTAGTGCCATCTCTTGTTTGGCCCAATTTCCTTTGTCTTTTACTTTTTGTACGGATTGTCAACTCGCTGACCCTTATTGGACCCCAATTCTTAAAACATTGTCTCACCGTAATTACAAAGGACCATTTAAGTTATCTAAGGATATCTTAATATATATAAGCCAAAACACAAATCTACTACCAAAGTCATGTTGCCTGATGCACTTTGTCCTATGATACTTCAGTACTGTCACACTTCCCCCACTGGAGGCCATTTAGGAGTCACTAAAACATATTTTAAAATCTCTTCTCTCTTTTTATGGCCTCATATGCGCCAATATGTTCATAATTACGCCAAGAACTGTGAATTATGCCAAAAAACCAAGACTCTTATTACCCTACCTCAAGATACTTATTCTGCATCTCCCTCCACCAATCCTTCAGAAACCTATTATGTAGACGTGGTAAGCCCTATTACCTCTTCAGCGCGGGGTAACAATGATATCATCAACCTACTGGATGGCTTTTCTAAATTTTTTATTCTTTGTGCTTTAAAACATCTAACCTCTACTTCACTAATTATCCTTCTGCAAGAGCAATTATTCCCCATAATTGGCAATCCAAAATATTTGGTCCTGGATAATGCTATTGTCTTCACTTCTAAAATCTTCTATGATAAGTGTTTTTCCCTCGGGATAAAGAAAGTTTTTACTACTCCTTACCATCCTCCGAGTAATGTCGTCGAGCGATATCACTGTAAATTGAAAGTTGTATAATCTATTTTTCATTCCGACCAGTAAAAATACTGAGATACAGAACTATCATCCTTTGCTCTTGCTTTTAATTCCAGCATTAATTCTGCTACAGGTCATTCGCTTGCTAAAATTTTTTGGGGCTGTACATTGCAAACCCCTCTTTCTCTCTCGTGGGATCTTCTTTCATTGCTTTTTGATCGCCCCAGTAATAATACTAAACATTTATGGAACTCCGCTTTACAGCAACTGTATCGTGCACGGCAGGCATAAAGTCCACTCATAATAAAAAGTATACCCCTGTTAAATTTAAAGTCCCTGATTTGGTTCTTTTGCGTAATAATCCCGCCAGTTCCTCTTTGTAACAAATTTCTGCTAAACTTTGCCATTCATGGATTGGGCCCTACAAGATTATCTGCTTTTCATCTCCAGTAAATGTTCTTCAAGGAGTCTCTGATCCTTATGATATCAAAAGCTCCCATGTGGATCAGGTAAATAAATTTGATAAATCGCTTCGAATCACCCCCCCTCCCCATTTCCTATCTTGCTTATTAACATGGTTCCAGTCTCGTGCTGAATCCTAACCACTGACCCTCCCATTAATTTGTAAGGGAGTCATAGGTTGTTTCCTTCTTCATACGATTATATGCATGCCTTTACCTTTTTTTCTTTTTGGAGTACTACAAACCCTTTGCTTCCGCACCCCCATGCCCCCCCCCCTCCTTGATTCTCTTTTTTGTGTATTATCTTCTTGTTGCACAAATTCTGCGCTACTTTATTTATGTTGTAGCCATGCCATACACTGACGACTTCTATCTACTTGTGGGAGCTTCATAGACTCTGGATATTTCATCTTCTGCAACATGTTTTTCCGCATAAGGTGCCAACGTGGGACTACCTACAGCTGCATAACTCCACACTACATCTCTCCACCTTACGCTCTTCTACTTTGGAAAGAAAATATACTATCTGTGCAAAACAAAAACAAAAAAGTCAAGATTGTTATTCCTCTACGGGTGGCGGATATTGTAATGTTCTCTTACCTTACGCCACCAATATACCATAGCACACGTTTCTAACCTTACTTTCTTCCCCGCATCTCTATGCTGCTATTTATGCTACACGCACCTTCAACTTCTTCTATATTCTGGAACTTTCCAGTCCGTTTTCCCCTCTCGCCCTTACCATTACATCTGTTTACGTCACACTCTGCCGACGATATATTCTCGGCCGTCATTTCATTCTTCGTCAGTGTGCATTGGATCAGCTCGGGACTGGAACCTATTTCGACACAGTCTGCACGACGGCATTCTACTTCATTCCATCTGAAGATTCATCTATGACCCAGGTAGGGGGAGAGACCTATCAACGTTCTGGGTAAGCAGGTTCTTCCCAATTCAGTTTTTTCGTTATTAAGTTTTAATCTACATTGTGGGCTTTTCCGAAGTGCTAGATGATCCTGAGCACCTAATCCATGGAGTTCTAAAGTTTTCTGCTTTCCTTTATTTGTCATTCCACTCCCCCCATTTTTTATCTTTGGTTTGTGCCCTTCCACCAAAAAACATTGAATAGAACTCTGGACTTGGCCTGTCGTGCCGATGCACCGAACCTAGAAAGCTCTGTTCTTCTTGTTCTTCTCTCTTCTTTTTTTTTTTTTTTTTTTTTGGAAGTGTTCAAAGATCTATATTTTGTGTGATCAAGTTGGCTGGACTGTTGTGTCATGGCTACTCTTATAAACAGTGTGACATTTCTCTTTTGAATATGTTCAAATGTTAATGTATTCTTCCTAATTGTCCACTGTCTATACACTGTGAGTATTTAAATTGTCAGTTCATTTCTAATATTTGAAAAAGGAAAGGTTACTCCTCAACTTATTGATCTTTCGTATTTTCAGGTACCTATTTTTATTATTGTTAAAGTTCTAAATCGTAATTTTCTTTAAAGATGTGCTAGCCTTTTGATCATTACTTCTTATAAGAAATTGTTTGATTACATTTACGCTCCTGGTGAGGTTAATTTCTCAATCGTGTATGTATCACAGTTCTAACCGAGCTTAATGTTATCTTTGTTTAAAAAGAAAAAAAATCTTGTTCCACATCAAACACACACTAATCATTGTCATAAATCAAATTTAATACTCGTTGAAACATTTCTTTTGTTCTTCTGTACATCCACGGATCCCCCTCTGGTGAAGGCCTAGAAATATTATATGCTTCAACCCCTCCTTATGAATATACCTGGAATTATCCATTTATCCTATTGTATACTTTTTATAGATGACATATCAAATATAACCTAGTACGTACCTCACAGGTCATTTGAAAATAAGCTAAAGCCAAATTCTGCAACAAATTATTATGCAAATATGGGGCCAGTAGACAAATGTGATATGATGGTTTCATTCAATGATTCGACAAGAAAAACTATAAAATGGTACATAAAACTTTTTTCATTTACTAAACATTTGTGATTTGAATGCTTCTTTTATGTATAAAGAATATGAAAAGGAATCTAACCCTAGTGTAAAACTGCACATAATGGATTTCAGACTAAACCTAATTCAGCAACTGTTTGAGAAACACTTTACTGCTGAAACAAAATGGAAGTAATGTTGCCCGCCTGATTGGAGGTGGGACACAAGATCCGCTACACCTCAAAGGTTGCCCTTTTTATGAGGCCACTCCCACAAAGTGAATTAAAGAAGCGTAAACTTCTCAGGCAATACTACATTCATAAACACACTACCCAATCAGGCCAGTAGAGGAAAGAAATGAGCTACGAATGTTCTACTTGTGAGGTGTAGCTCTCTGCATACATCCTTGCTTTGAACAGTATCGTACATTTAAAAAGTTTGAAATGACAGCGTTTTCTCAATCCAAAATGTGTCTTCATGTGTCTCAAAGTTGTAATAAATAAGTTTATTGTATTTTTTAAAATCCTTACTCCCCAGAGGTTGTTTATTGGTCAAATGCGTACTCAGATGCGGATATCATTAATGCACGACATATGCCTTCCGCACACATGAAAATGTTAATTAAAGTACAGCCCCAACATTTGCCTGGTGTGAAAATGGGAAACCATGGAAAACCATATTAAGGGCTGTCGGCAGTGGGGTTCCAACCCACTATCTCTTGGATGCAAGCTCACAGCTGCGCACCCCTAACCACACAGTCAATAACCATTTGACAGAATCTTACTACGGATAAGAAATACGTAATAATTGGATAAAATTTTGCTTTCAATGTTAATATACAACAGCAGCCAGCAACGCAATAGTCACAATACTAAATTCACGCAGCTGTAAACTACTGGTTTCATCCAGCTACGAGCTGAATGAAAATGATGATTTGTATATGCACAGAGTATGAGTTGCAGAAAGTCACTTGATCCGTACAGTGAAGAATGCAACAACAGAAACTTATTTTTCATGCAATGGTTTCACTCTAACAACGGTTGGGTTTCATTGCATTTTAGCATTATATTTCTCCCAGCACTACTAGTATGGAGCTTGGTCTGTAGCCACATTTCTGATCTGAGCATTATTGGACCACACACTTGACAGAAGTCCATGAACGGGTTTATTACAACCCGTTCAATAACTTCCACACCTGTTAGGAGAGAAACCAAAAACGTTCATAACATACTGATCTATTATGTGGTTTCATAAAGCAGAATTCCCTCAATTATCCTTCAGTCTTTGTACGGCATCTTTATGAACAGGCTCACTATAACTTCTTCTTAAAGTACTCTCATTTGGCTCTAAAGTTTGTGCATATTTTGCAAGAAATCCTTTGAAGGCTGGATGGTTTGCTTTGTAGGGAGGAATCCTTGCTGATGCATCAAGCTGGAAATCTGTTGCTGCATACGGTCTTAGAGGTGTTTTTCATGTAATGTGATTTCTGAATCGCAAAGAGTCTTTCAGTTTCAATGAAATCCTGCTTGAATACCTGCACCAAGTTGGGAAATGAAATTTTAGGATCCACCTCCTTACTCCAAGCACATAATAAACTTGTTAAAAATTATGCACGAAAAATGAACACCATACAATTCTACAACCCTACCAACTAACACTGTACCGGGTGGTACACCTCTACGCCGCACATTCAAATTTTCCACCTTAAAGTACTCCTCTACAGGAGAAACAGTGAACTTAAAACTGGATGTACTTAAACCTTTCCTCTGAAGATGTCACTGTGTGAATTTCGATGTGTTTTTGTTTGGACATTCTCTCATAGATGTCACTGCCTAAAAACTGTGATCATGCACCCTGGTGCGAAGTGAAGGAACTTTCTTGAAGAAATCTTGTACTCATAAGTTTTTGTCCTTACTAAATTTCTTTCTTTCATTTGTGGGTTGGCAATATTAATCTTTCATTCTGCCAGTTTTGAACTTAGCCAATGCAGAATTTCTGTAATTAATTTTTGACCAATCGTGTCTTTCTTCTTTGATTTTGATGTGTAACTTTAACCTACCCAATAAAAGCCTGTGGGTGTGTCTTAATTATTCATGAAAGGTCTCGAACCTTCCCCGAGGATATAAAAACTGCCGATTTTCTTGTCTCTCGGCCACTTCATTAACATCTAACCTAGTGTAGGGACGTGTAGCAGGAGGCGGAAAGCGCATCTTTCATCAGGCAGCAGCTCCTCTGTAAGGTAATGGCCGTTTAACATCTTTTTTCTTGCTAGCTGAGCAGTCTAACCCGTGGGAAAGGTCAATGTAACCTACCTTTCTAAAAATGTAAATTTGTGTCGGCATATGTAAAAACTGCATATATCTGTAACTGTAAAATCGGGGAGAGTGCTTTACACTCTCGAGCTCCCCTTCATTTTGATTTGAGGCGACTACGTTTTGGTAACTGATTTTCTACTCTTCCTTAATGTGTTACATTTATTCATTGTAGGAGTCACCTCCATAGTCTGGGAATAGCCCCTGTTTCGTCGGCCTAGTGCCTCTTAGGTTTTAAGAATGTATGTGTAGGAGTGCAAGTGCCTCCATTCATATATTTGCATTTTGGGCCATTTACTTAACCTGTTCTTTCTCTACTAAGGCCCAGTAGGTTGGGTACAAGATAACCCCCGTTTCATTTTGTGTAAGTTATGCCTTGATGGCAATTAAGTGTAAAGCCCGGTATTGCCTTTAATAGGATTGAAAAACTGAGAGCGGGTCAGGTATTGGAAATGCGCCTCTTAGACGCTTGACATGGCAAGGTGGGAGCAAGTGCTCCATGTTATTAGGGGATTTCTACCCTTTGTAAAATTATGCTCCTCTGTAAGGTGGGATGTTCAAAAGTTGTAAAACTAGGGACTTGCTTACAAAGTGTGTTAAAAGTTGAAATCTTGGATTTTTCTAAGCTGGGTATCATTGTTACCTCAACTAGTTAGAAGTTGTTAAGTTTTGTTGCTACTTGTTGTTTCCTTTAAAAGAGATAAAATTTAACCTTGTTACAGTTTTAAATTAACTTTAATTTTGTAGTTAGACCCATTCACCCCGGCACCTTCTTTCACCTCTGCTGACCCACCAAACCACGGTAACAAACACGATCATTATAAACTTTGTAGATTGATAGTTTGGTTCTGAAGATAAGACAACCTGGGCATAAGGATTCTTTGCTAGTTTTAAACTAAGTAAAAATCAACTCCTTTCAACTTTTCAAAGTCCCACATTAAAAAATTTACATACAAAAAAAAAAAAACAACGCTCCAGTTAATAATTCTTTATACCATCTGCTAAATCTGTCAACACACACCGGCTCATGTTGTGTAACTATCACCTATTTTAATATCCCAATGCAGCGAAGCTAACATCCCACTGGCTCATGTTGTGTAACCATCACCTATTCTTCTACAACCAGCTAGCAAATCTTACAAATTGTGACCTGAGTTTTAAAAGTCACCAAGAGAGGACACAGAAATTTATTTTGTGATCTAAAAATTATTGCACTATATAATTTTTTATTTAATGTTGGAAACCTCAAGAAAATACTTTAAGGACATCTCAATCATTGTTATACATATTTGTTTTTAATTATCTATTTAAATTTGGATAGCTCCGTGGCTCAGGCGGCAGCGCGCGGGCCTCTCGCCGCTGGGTTCCGTGGTTCAAATCACGGTCACTCCAAGTGAGATTTGTGCTGGACAAAGTGGAGGCGGGGCAGGTTTCTCTCCGGGTACTCCGATTTTCCCTGTCATATTTAATTCCAGCCACACTCTCCAATATAATTTCATTTCATCTGTCATTCATTAATTATCACGCCAGAGGAGTGCAACAAGTTTCAGCAGCCGGCACAATTCCTATCCTCGCCGCTAGATGGGGCTTCGTTCATTCCATTCCATCCCTGACCCGGTCGAATGACTGGAAACAGGTTCTGGATTTTCATTTTCATCTAAATTCAGAAAAGTGAAGAGAAAGAGACATGATAGGAATTCTGTAATATTGTGTAAATGTATTTCAAAATTGAAAGCAACTTTTGAGGCAGGTTGTTGTGCTGCGTGGAGATTTTCTAGTAATGAAATAGCTGGGTTCTGCAATCGAAGTCTCTAGAACTTAACCACGTAAGGAAGTGTATTTTCATTGGTCACAATAACGACCTTTTTCATTGGAGAATATGGAGATCTGGGGAAATTCTGTGCCCTTATTGGTTACTTCGTGATCCGGCCTCCATCGGCTTCGTGGGTATGATGTGTGTGTTCTGGGTCTTTTTCATCTGACCAACCTTACGCGCACGCACGCGCTTGGGATCTACCACGTCTGCGGGTCCCCGGACTCTCATGGTAAGCGGTGTATTATTATTTTCTATAATCTATCAGCTTCATTTTCTGTATTGATAGTTTGAGCACACAAGTATAAAGAATGAGCATTTTCCTCCTAATCAATACTTTATTATATAAAGTGTCTAAAATATTTCGATCATATTAAAATACAGTACCGGTTTCAACCTGTTAATTAGGTCATCATAAGCTGCTGATGAACCTGCTTATTCAATAACGATGGTACAATGTAAAACATTACTTAGACTAAACATGAGTGCTACATCTTCCAATAAAATATAATGCTATATACAACAGGATACAGTTCTTGAAGTCTACAGAGGCTTTGACATCCTGTGTCACATGAATGCCACATGTTCCATTAAAATATTATCCTATAATGTTAAAATCAGGGTACAGTTCTTAAAGTCTGAAGGGTCTCTGACATCCTTGTCTCAATTTTAAATATCTTGTGCTGTAATGTCAACATCATACCCAACAGTAAGTTGTAATAGGTAAATTCAAAAGTGCACTGTTGGGCCACAAATATGTAGAAGAAAGTTATGTTCAGCAGTATAAGGGGTTCTGTTCTAGTTTTATAGGTAATTATGCTCATCCTCAGTCCATTATTCTGCTGATAAACATGCTTGTTCATTGTTTTTCACTTAATTTAAATTCATTCTTGTGTTTCGGTCTTTTCTTATTTAATGTAACTTTCGGTGGTAATGTAATTTTGCTTCGCGTATTTGACTTTCCTCCAGACTTCCACATTCACCAATTTTAGGTTTTTGAATGACTGGGCCTCGATGGCCAGTCGTAGCATTTTGTTGTTGGAGGCAAGTCTCTTTACTTGTTCAGTATTTGTAACTAAATGTAAATTTTACTTCTTTTTCTTGATTAAATCACGTGTAAAGATTTGTTTTCTTTTGAGATTGCCTCCCGTTATGCAGTGTAAACTTCTATGTTTAAGTTCAATCCATATCGTCGGAAGATAACCGTTAGTGTTTTATGAATTTATTTATATATCCTTTGTTTTAAATGTCTTAATTGTCATCGGCTATGTCATCTGTTTTGTTTTATTTGATTTTGCATCTTTTCTTTTTGTTAATATTTATACTGTTTTAAGGGTGTTTGTCATGTGTGCTTCCCCTTCCCCACAACGAGATACGATCTTATGGTCTAGTAGGGTTCCTTCTACGTTTCCACATCCTTCCATAGTTGTCGTTTGTTAGACCTGTAAGTTTAAAGTCATTGCAACGCGAACATGGCGTTAATTTGGTTTTAAGTTGATATTTTTTAAATTACATATTTTTTAATTTTCATTATTTCCTTATTATTATTATTATTTATTATTATATGTGTAGACGCTCACAGGTGCTACACGAATAATTAACAGATTGTATACTTCTGTTATAATTATTTACTATGAAATTATATAAAGTGACACTATTATATACAAATGGTAAGCTAGCCAAGTTAATTATACTTTCTTACAATACCATTTCCAAACTGGACAAGAACTTGTAAATTATAATAGATTAATAATTATCCCTAAAGAATATTTTATACTGTACCTTATCTCCTTCATCTGCTGTGTCTATTTCTGCTTTCTTAGCCCACTTCTTCCAAAAATCTGGATCATCTATATTTATGTCTGATCTTATTCCAGAAGAAGCAAAGCTAGCCTTTGAGAAAGTAGAGCCTTTTTCCGACTCTAAAGTGATGACTTGTGTCCTCCTCTCCAAAATTTGGTCAATATCTTCCTCACAAAATTTATCACCAGCACTATCTTCATCCATAATAGCTCCATATGCACCTACAAACAAGAAAAACCTAAATGATGCAACAAACTGCAAATCATTTCATATTAAAATCACAACATGGAATTGCCAAACTAAACCACAAGACTAAATAAGAACCGATCCAAACTCCAGCAATAATACCTTAATGACCTTACTGATGGCATAAACCAATGTTAAAGTAGAGATACTCTGGTACTGCAGTAAAAAATGAAACTTTTAATACAGTACTGTAAGTCAAATAAGCCAAGCTTCAAAGAGATTATGAATTCTGACACATCAAATTTTACCAGCATTCTTTCCTAACTAGGGAGTGTGAAAAAATATATACATATCAATGAATTATTCACACTTTTCATTGTTTTCTGGAAGACATGTTTGGTTCTAGAGCCCAACTGAATCTCATGCAACTAGAAGATACCTTCAATAATTCACAGCATTTTATTTGTGAGTAAAGTCATTTACTGATGAAACTTACAAAGTTTCAATGTTATTCTTGAAGAGATTGATTTTTCAGAGGGATGTTTCAATAAATCATATTCTATACAGTTTTATTATTATTATTATTATTATTAGTGTATGGCAAGGAAATTATATACATAATATACGCATAACTGCCAACTTACAGATATCAAAAATAGGAAGATTTTTTTTAAATTCTTGGATTTCATCACATATATTGCGCACGGTCTAAGTGAAAAGAGGACAAGATAAAAGGCATATATATATATCTACAGTTGCAATGTGAATTGACTATTAAATTTAAAATCTTAATAAAAAAAAAAAAAAAAAAAATGTTTACAAGAAAATGGACCTAATGACTCTCATTTATGACACATACATACAAATAATAATACAGTCGAACCTCGACATCTTGAATCTCCATTATTCAAATCTTCAGTATCTCAAAGTAACTTCAATTTTCCGGCAGTTTGTCCTATTCTTCACTTGTGTTTATTTCTCCATTATTCTAAATTTGGTTACACAAACTCCTCGATTTCTCAAAGCAAACATTTACTCCCTTGAAGCAAAAAATACTCTAACTCAAATTTTGTGCAACATTAGCTGTGCAATACTGCATTTGTGGTGAGGAACAGTTAACAAGTAAATAAAGGATTAGTATATCTGCAGAAATCTTATCAATTCCAGCTGCTTTTCAAGTTTTTAACTTTTCTATCTTATTGTAAATATCATTGTTATCATACGTAAATTTTAATACTTCTTTAGCATTAGTCACCTCCTCCATCTGGACATTTTCCTTGTAACCGACAAACATTACATACTGCTGACCGAATACTTCTGCCTTTTGAAGATCCTCACATACACACTCTCCTTGTTCATTAATTACTTCTGGAATGTCCTTCTTGGAACCTGTTTCTGCCTTAAAATACCTATACGTACCCTTCCATTTTTCACTAAAATTTGTATGACTGCCAATTATGCTTGCCATCATGTTATCCTTAGGTGCCTTGTTTGCTAGATTCAATTTCCTAGTAAGTTCCTTTAATTTCTCCTTACTTCCACAGCCATTTCTAACTCTATTTCTTTCCAATGTGCACCTCCTTCTTAGTCTCTCTCTGTAGTGCTTCCAATGGTGGAGATAGGAAGTCTTCCAATCTACCCGGATAAGCCTGAAGTTTACACTCAATTACAATGTGGGGAATAGTCTGGCGAGGGGCTCCACAGTCACATTCTGGAGATGTTCCACTTGTAGAGAGAATCTGTGCATCTTCCATGACCTGTCCTGATCCTGTTCAGTCTGGACAAAGTTGGCACATGGCAGTTGGGATCCATTTGCAATTTTTTCCCCTCTGAAGATGTTACGCAGGGGCAAGTCAGGAGAGTTATACCAGCGGCCTTTCCATTCCTCCAAAACATTGAAGACGGTGGCCGTTTTCAGAGCAGCATCACAAAGGGGTCGATGTTGTGATTTCAGTCTTTGAAGACTAAGAGCTGGTATGTCATTTAGAACAGGTAGCAGAGGATTCATCTACTCTTGAACAAGAGCACTGGATCTTCGTCAGGTGGCATTATCCCAGACAACAGTAGGTCCAGTGAACTGGAGTTGATCTGATGGTGCCAGATATAAGATGTATGCTGGTATTCAATTGTGTGTCAATATACTTTGTATAGGGCTATTAATCCACACTGGAGCACAATAGTCAGCAGCAGAGAAAACCAGTGCTAAGGCTGTTATATTTATGTCTAAAAAAATAGAGAGTCTCAATTTATGGATACACTTTGTAGACGACACTTTTGTACTAATAGATCGTAGAGTGAACAACAGTGAAGATATCCTCAAATTTAATACATTGGATTCTAGAATAAAGTTTACAGTAGAAAAAGAAAAAGAAGGTTCCATAAATTTTTTAGACATAAATAAAACATGGAAAAAAGAAGAGTTTGTTTTCAAGATACACAGAAAACCCACTTTTACTCCCATGACAATGAAGAACTACTCATTGCACCCGGAATCACAAAAAAGGTCAGCTTACTAAAGTTACACACATAGAGCATTTAATATACCACTTACACACACGGAACGAGAAAAAGAACTGCTCTTTATCCATAAACAAGCCCAATACAACAGATTTGAACTAAATATGGTAAACAAAATAATCAGAAAATTCAAACAGAAGTTTCAAACTAATCTAACACCCGAAATAAAAAAGGAAGATAAATACGCCGAGTTCACGTTCAACAATCCGAACTTATATACAGTAATGAATTTGTTCAGAAAATATAACTATAAGGTCGCGTATTCAACCAGTAATAATACAAAGGAAAAATTCTTTAATTACAATAGTGTTAATTCCCTAGGAAAAAACAAACATTCAGAATCAGGAGTTTACAAATTGAAATGTCATCAATGTGAAAAAACTTATGTTGGGCAAACAGGGCGCAGTTTTACTGTAAGATACTTAGAACATGTCAATGCTGAAAAGCATAAAAAAATTTCTGCAATGGGTCAACACATCAGTACAACCGGACATCAGTTCACAACTATAGGGCAGGATTTAACTATATTAAGTAAAATAAACAAAGGAGCTCTTCTAAATACATTAGAAAATCTATATATTTATTTAGAACAAAAAAGTAATCGGGACAATAACCTG
The DNA here is from genome assembly GCF_040414725.1 of Anabrus simplex. Lineage (NCBI taxonomy): Eukaryota > Metazoa > Arthropoda > Insecta > Orthoptera > Tettigoniidae > Anabrus > Anabrus simplex. The sequence continues at coordinate 228,882,872 of NC_090271.1, read as the reverse complement.
AATGATATAATTGACATTAGGAACCCTATAATTGAAGTGTTATTATTGAAACTTTAGGCAAAATAAACACAGACAATAAAAAGATGAATAAGAACGAGCCTCCGCCATTTCGTAAATCCACTCCCCCCACCCCTTCTAAAGCCGAAGCCATGATAGGAAGCGACACGCCTCCTCCCCTCTCCACAGCCTTGCCTCCCCAAAAGGTGGATCAAACATCGGAACACACACATCATTATTATACAAGACGTAAAGCAGCTTCAAACGTAGCTCCTCCAGGGCCATGGTAGAATTGGAGTTTAACAACAGTAAGGTATGGAACCATTTTATACATTAAGTTGCTTTATGAAGACACGTTTTCATTATAAAAGCAAATCCCTATTTTCCTCATTTCATATCAGAAATTGAGACGAAGCTCCCTTCTCAATAAGTAAATGGCAATCAGCATCAAAGTTCCACATTAAACTAAATTTAAGACACATTAAGTAAGCTCAAAATAAATAACAGCCAACCTGGCTGGAGTGAAAGAAGTGAACATTCAACAATATTTAGAAGTGTCAAGGAGTCATTTTTAAAAATCTTTTAATTGGAAGAAAAACAGATTTTTTTTTTGTGTAACAGAGAATGAAACTTATAACAACAACTATTCAAATGAATAGATATAGTTTTTAAGTAGGCTAACTATGTATTCATCCTGCCTCATTTCACCAACCCATTAACCACCACATTATTTTAATTCAATTTATATTCAAATAGTTTTTATGAGGAACAAGGTCCCTGAAAATAATGTACTCAAAAACTCAGTGATTCACCTAAGCTATACTACAGCTGAAGATGTTTTCAAATAAGAATGAAACATGTACTGTTTATAATTAATTTGCTAAAAAGCAAATAAAAATCATCAAAAAGATGGAAGATTTTCAATTATTGTAAGTCTCTGTAATCTTCCAGTTTCCCAGGTGTGGCATGCAAGTGCTTGCTTCTTGTCCAAGTATAGTTTCTGTTCCTCTATGTCTGACAAAATTCCTCTCACTGACCTCCAACTTCAATTTTATACCCATAGCTTCCCTGGCCTCCCTACTGGCATCTCCCCTTTTATCTCTGCATTGGAAAAGCGCAGGCAGTTTGACTTCTTATATACAGACTGTTCCAAACCATTCAATACAGTTGAAATAAACTTTCTACGTATGACATGAGTCTCTTTTATCCCAGTTTCTCATACACATGCAGTTAAGATTCACTTTTATAACCCTAATGATTTCTTAAGTGTTGTCCCATAAAGTTGTAAACTTTGCCCCCTTGATGTTTCTGCTATTTGTTAATGACATAAAGCAGCATTTCTCAAACTGTGGTATGGTAAGTATATCATTACCTTCTTTATGACATCCATTTTATTTTATATTAATTTATCATATTCATCTAAAATTTTCAGAATCTCAGATTCCTTTATTCAGTTTTGGGTGAGGGATTATTGACATAATCCAAATTAACCAATGAAACCAAGTGCCAGACAATTGTAAGCCATGTGAACTGGTTTGACATAGTTACAAATAAAAGTGGAAAATTTCAAGTCACCTTCAGTAATGTTTAATGTGAGTTGAAAGCAATTTCTAGGCATAACTTCATGAATATGGGAGTACCAAACATGTTTGTTGTCCGATACATTTCTACCTTAGGCTTTTGTATGATACTAGCCATAATCCAGAGTCCGAAAAAAAAATTCTTATCTCACCCAGAGTAACAAGCCTCCAATTGTCATATATGCACTATTTAGTAAAGGGTCTTGTTACTGTGCTCAAAAATTGTTCCGCGTATCGGTTAGTTGCTGTTACGAGAAATGACAGATATGCCAGCGTGAAAAATAACATGCCATGCAAGATTCATAACTAGGTCATTTACTCATACGTGTGTTCTTCGAATAATTGGGCATAGTGTCCTGGTTAATCGGTGTCTGGCCAGTCATCTAAATCAACACCAGATATATCCTCCAAACATAAATCCTTAACTATTGCTGGACCTATCTCATCAGGATAAACACTTACTTCATCAGATGAATCGCTATCACTTTCCTCCATATAAGGCAATAAATTATTTTCAGACTCACAATCAGCACACATTTATTCTAATATACAACGTATATCGCTTTTCCTGCAAGTAATCTGCACTTGTGTATGATTTACAGGCCATTTTACAACAGCGCAAAGACACTAACTGAAAATAAAAACACGGTTACTCAGCAAGTGAAGATAGCACGTGTTCAGATATCAACAGGAAGTTACTTTATTAAGGAATGTGGTTCGCTTGTTTGTCAATCAATACACTGATCCTACACTTTGAATCTGTGAAAGTTCAAATGCATTTGGGTGACACCTGTGGGAGCTACAATCAACTATTAGAAAATATGCCTTTAAACGTCAATCAACGTGTTTGGCACTGCCAGCGCGCTAGTTTTAGATCGGCATGCTTGGCGCTGAGTGAGTTAACAGTGCCATTCTGAGATCCATCCTTCAGCACGCTGAACTTGGAACGCATGACGAAACCCTGATTTTCTTCAACGCAAGTAAACCCTTCCATAATGTTGGCTACTTGCATCTGAGACATACTCCCATTTCTTCAGAATGCCCCACTCAATTAACAAGAATAATGGAAGAAAATAATTCCACCTGTTTCTAGGTCAATCTAAGAAGGACTAAACCTATCGTTTTGTGTCATGGTGTAATGCAAGGGTCCCCGTTGTCATCTATCTTATACAATACTGCTACTGACCACAAATTTAGAGAAATCAGTGAAAACAATGTATCTAATGAATATGGATACACTATGGGTGATGGGTTAACTCCACTGATAATTTTGGACTTTGCTCATGATACTGTAATAATTGGAAGAAACAAGCAATCAGCTCTCGAAATCACTAACTTAGCAATTGAGAAATTTCAGGAATTAGGGTTGAAAATAAACTCATACAATTCAATAGTTATCGACATTAATAAATTAAAAATCAGCAGTGGGAACCTATGCATACTACTAAATTTTACACTATTGAGAATCTTCCACCGTTTTGATACTTTATTTTGCCTTGTGGCAAATTTTTTATTTATATGTTAACAGTACATGTTTCGTTCCTTGTTTAGGAACATCCTCAGCTGTTATAGCGGCCTAGGTGAATGGTTAAAATTTTAAAATACATAGATTTACAAATACATTGATTCACTTAAAAAGTATATACGAATTAAGATAGATGATATTAAAAACAGTGTGGGGTTAGTGTGTTACTGGTATGAGAGCAGATGATTACATGGTTGATTGACTTAAAACTATGTCTATTCATTAGAATAGTTGTTCAAAAAAAATTTCACTTTGTTACATAAAAAGTCTGTATGCAATTAAAATTCTTTAAAAAATGTTTGACTTCATAGCAGTTTTTAAGTGAATCAACGTATTTGTAAATCTATGTATTTTAAAATTTTAACCATTCACCTAAGCCACTATAACAGCTGAGGATGTTCCTACACAAGGAACGAAACATGTACTGTTAACATATAAATAAAAAATTTGCCAAAAGGCAAAATAAAATATCAAAACGGTGGAAGATTCTCAATAGTGTAAAATTTAGTGATTAAATTTTGATACGGAAAATGAAGCTGATTACTTGCAAACCTATGCATATCTAATGGAGCAACTATACAGTGCATTTCCAGATCTGAATACATTAAATATCTGGGAGTAAACTTCGCTGACGCCATTGTAATTGATCCTAAGCTATACATTACTGCATGGGAAACTAAACGCCGTGGCCACTCCTCCTTGGCTACTAAATTTATCGTGTCCCACATTCATATATAACAGTTCCTTTTCACCCCAATTTAAAATATTCCCGAATGCTTTTTAGATGATGCCGACATGATTAAGAGTACTCTCATGGAGATTTTATCATTTTATCACTTCCAGTAGACACACTATTATTATTATTATTATTATTATTAGATGCGAAAAAGACCAGAAAACGGATCACGCAAAGCTCACTTAGAAGTTGTGCATTTCCTTCTTTGCCAGGCAGCCTTCAGTTTTTCTCTCATCATGGTTCTTCGTTCTTCTGTCCACTTAGCTCCTGTCTTCATGTGGTTTCTCTCTGACTCTACTTCCCACTTGTTGATTTTCGTTCCATAGCAGGTTCGGTTAGCGATGTCGGCCACTTTGATTCCTGATTTTTCCAGGTCTTGGCGGATTTCCGTTGTCCACCTATTTGTTTTGATGTTTTCTGTTGCCTCAAGTAAGATTCTTGTCAGTCTGTTTTCTGCAAGGCGTTTGATGTGTCCGTAAAATTTCAGGCGTCTTTTTCTGATGTCGGCCGCAAGGTTTGAGAGCTCCTCGGTTTTTGTACGAGATTGCAGTCTATATCCTTCGTCAGTCAGTTTTGAGCCGAGAATTTTTCTGATGATTTTACGTTATTCTTTCAGGATGTCTTCGAGTACTGTTTTCCTGTGGAGATCCAGTGTTTCACTCGCGTATAGTATTTCAGGTTTGATCACAGTGTTGTAATGTCGAATTTTGGTGAAGATTGAAAGGTTTTTTTTTTTTTGTAAATGTTTTGCGTTCGGCCGAGGGCTCTCTTCATTTTCTGGATGCGGACCTCGAGGGCCTTCTGTTCTTTTCCTGTTGGTACTATAATTTCTCCGAGATATCGGAACTCAGTTACTTTTTCGACTGTGCCAAATTTCGTGTTCAAATTCTGGAGGCTGCAGTGGTTGCACATGACCTTGGTTTTTGAGAAGGAGATTTGTAGGCCGAATTTTTCTGAGCATTTCTTGAGAGTTTCGATTTGGCTGATTGCCTGTTGTTCGTTTGTTGCAAGGATCGCGAGATCATCTGCGAAGGCGAGACAGGAGATTTTTACATGTCTTCTTGTCATACTTAATGGTTGCCAATTTCCTTGAGCTTTTAGAGCTTGTTCCCATTCTCTCATGATTTTGTCCAGGGCTATGTTAAGGAGTAGTGGGGAACGTCCATCTCCTTGTCGGACCCCGGTTTTTATCTGAAATTTTTCAGATATATTTCCCATGAATTTTACTTGGGAGATTGTGTTGGTGAGAGTTAGTCTGATGATTTTTTTAGTCTTGTTGTCCAGTCCGTACTCACTCAGTGTTTGGAAGAGAGATTGCCGGTCAATGGAGTCGTATGCTTTCTAGATCACTGGAGACTACTGGCAAAAATAGGTGCAACTGGACTAGACAAAAGAGTGATTGAATGGGTGACTATATTTCTAGAAAACAGAACTCAGAGAAATAGAGTAGATGAAGCTTTATCTAATCCTGTAATCATTAAGAGAAGTATTTCCCAAGGCAGAATTATTGGACTTTCATGGAATCAGAGATAAGGCTTTTTGCCAATGATGATGTTCTGTATAGAGTTATAAAGAGAGCCCGGATTTCCATGCAAATGCATGTTTTTTTAAATAAGCTGGCTTAACGATTCCAAATAACCCTTCTTTTTTCCTGCATGTTCGCATGTTATGGCCTTTTTAGGTGAAAATTCATGCATAATAAATATTTTGAAGATTTTGGATTTAATAACGAATATTTGTATGTTTATACTGCATAATGTGACTTTTCTAGTCACTTTGTAATGTTAACTTGCATTTTATGAATGCTGGTTTGCAGAGTTTGGAACTCCTATTCCACGTTATACAGTATATCTATTTCTGAGAGACGGAGAGAATGTACTCCTGGCATCAAAAGTGACAATCAAATTTAGTACATAAGGTAGAGGACCTATAATCCAATTAACCAAACACTTTCTTAGCTGTTGCATGAGTAAACATTGACGTAAGCCGGAAGGCCCCACTTCGATCTACGTTATTCTTAGCTGTCCTAGCTATACATCGTTATAAATCGAACCGTAAATTGTGTATTACCCATTATAGGTTGATTTTTTCGTCTATGTTATACGAACAAAACCAAACTTGCATCACACTTCCGTGACACCGGGTTAAAAACCTTGGTTTTGCACTGAACCCTCTTCCGTTGTTATCCTGGATCACTCACGTCACTATGGTATCGCAGCAGGCAATCATTAACAGTTATTGAGGGTATTCAGATATGTTTGTTATCATCGCATGGAGAAGTAACTGCGGCAGCTAAATATAAGATGAACAAAGTGATCCGTTCAAATTCTGATTCTGAAATCATCAAGCTTATATAAGACATATTGCGGTGAAAATGCAAAAGATGTACAATTTGACCTCACTTTGTCCCAAGCGTCTTCATTTAAGTATGCACCTGTCATTTCTTGTGACGTAGAAAAATCATTTACTGAGCTTAAGATGGTGCTGACAGATAAACGGATAAGCCTAAGTCAAGAAAATTTGGAGATTTTATTTGTTGTCCAATATTTCAAAAGGAACTGAATTTTGATACTGCATTTTTCCACTTTATAGTGCATGTTTTGTCATATGATAGTGCATGAATGCATGCATATTTTGAGATTTGATAGTGCATGGAAATCAGGGCTCTAGTTATAAGTAAGTTACAAGATTGAGAGCAACTGCAAAATCAGCAAGTAATGATACTATGAAAAATGGAGTTAAAAGTCAGGTTGTGAGTTTCACAAATAGAAAAAGTCCTCTCAATTTTAATTACTGCATTGATGGGGTGAAAATTCCTTCTGCAGATCACTGAAAGCACCTAGGTGGTAATATAAGGAAGGATCTTCACTGGGGTGATCATTTAACTGGGATTGTAAATAAAGGGTACAGATCTCTGATTATGGTTATGCAGGTATTTAGAGGTTGTGGTAAGGATGCAAAGGAGAGGGCATTGAAGTCTCTAGTAAGACCCCAACTAGAGTATGGTTCCAGTGTACGGGACCCTCAACAGGATTAATTAATTCAAGAACTGGAAAAATCCAAAGAAGAGCAGCTCGATTTGTTCTGGGCGATTTCCGACAACAGAATAGCACTAAATCAATGCTGAAAAGTTTGGGCTGGGAAGACTTGGTAAAAAGGAGACTAGTTGCCTATGCGAATCAACATCTATATCATACGTGGTATGTTCAGAGCTGACTATGCATTGTGAGGTTGAGCTGTGTCAGTCAGTCAGTCAGTCAGCTAACGGCATAGGGGAGGGAGGAATATAACTGGGCCAGCCAGGAGACTGCCACCAACATCTCTACATTTTTAACCAGTAATTACAATCAACTAAAGTTCTGATCCAAGTTTCCCTCAGTTGTTTTAGTTTAAAATTCAAAACTCAGTACATATGACAAGTCAATGGAATGTAAATTGTATAACACTGTGACGTGTTGGCGGGGTAGATAAATAAATAAATAAATAAATGAGTACAGAACCTGGTAGCAACCTATTTCTAATATTTATTTATTAAAAAAAAACACACACACAGAGAGAGAGAGAGAGTCATCGATTATGTACACTACACTCACTCAGTCACACTCACTAGCGCTGTCACGGTCCACAGCCTACACGTCAGTCTCGCAGGTCGGGATAGTACCCACTGTTCACTCAATCCGTCGAACCCCGTTCGCAGTCAGCTGACTGACATGTAGGCACCAAGTGTTCCCTTCGCCTCAAGGGACACACACACACGACATCAGGGGAACAGGAACGAGCCCTCAGCTGCAACAGGCAGATGCTCCATCAGCCTGCACCCCCCCACGCCATCATTGACTGCGCTCCAGCGAACTCAATCTCGCTCTCACTCACTCTTATTCACTAACTACAGGCAGGTCGTTCCTCTCTTATATACCTGCTCTGGGCCTTCCAGCACAGTCCGAATGTTAGATGTATCCAGGAACCTCGCGAGATAGAAGACTCCAGATTAATAATCAAGTAATTTCCGTCGTCCTCTGCCGTGGGAGCGCGGACGGAGGCGAGGGGGCGGGCCTAGCAACAAGTGTTGCTCGAGATTGGCGTGCTCGAGCGTAAGGGGGGTGGGGGTGGGGCCGATACAATGACGCTCCCGGCGCGTAGCGACTTGGCATGGCAGATGCTATAACCATTACAATACCAAATACATTTTTCTATTTAAACGAAAGAAGAACCACTTCCACAACAAACTATTATCAGTATGAGCAAGGCCGTGTTCATTGTTTTAATACTCTACGGAAGAGCATTCCAACTTCATTATCACCTTTAGTAATATCACTATTTTATACGTGATAATATTTGCACTTAATTTTTTTTTAAAAGCTGATAATGATAATAAATAACAATGTTATATGTTTCACGTCCCACTAACTATTTTTACTGTTTTTGGAGACACCGAGGCGCTAGAATTTACTCCCGTGGGAGTTTAATGTGCCAGTAAATCTACAGACACAAGGCCGACTTATCTGAGCACCTTCAAATACCACCGGAGTGAGCCAGGATCAAACCTGCCAAGTTGGAGCCAGAATGCCAGAGCCTCAACCACCTGACCCACTTGGCCCGCCATTAAGCGGAAGATGTTCCAAAATGGAATGAAACATGTTCGTGTAATGTTTAGCTACAATTTAAGCTCTCATCGTTGTATATGCATGAAAATATACCCAGCTATACAAAATAATACGCAACAAGCAAAACTACTACTCCCACCGTAATCCACGTTCTCCTGACCACTGCCCTCTAGCTACCGCCACCACCCCTACCCCTACATAACACGCTCCGCCTCTCTGCTAGGGCTCGCGGTCTGTTGCCTGTCATTTTGCAAGGCAGTTCCCCTTCACCTTTACTTTTGTCAACTTGGTGCTCGAGGTGAGTTTCTATTTACAAAGAGAATTCTCCTTGTCTCTGCTTCCATCACGCTAATACGCAATATATTTCCTTCCTTTACGTCCGTCTTCGTTCGAGATCATTCTAGATCCACAAAAATCCTTTCGAACATTTTGTTTTTTTACAAGAAATCTCGTCCATTAGTCTACAATTCCCTAATATATGCGTATTTATGGATAAAACAATTAAAATGTAAGATCAATATTATGTGACACATATACAGTCGAACCTCCCTTCTGCGGACACAGTCGATTCCAAAGGAAAATATCCGTTACGAGAGGTGTCCGCTAAAACAAGTTTGTAAAAATAATCGAATATTTTAACAGCAAAGAACATCCGCCTTAAATATAAGCATACATATCTTTATTTTTATTATTCTAAGTCATTTCTGTGTTAGTATTTAATAGAGAATTATTATAAATGATTTTACATCATTTACAAACTTTACAGCTTCGTGAAGTAATCGTGAAGCTTCGTCTGTGTAAATTTAGCACGTTTTCTTAACTGCAATATTCTTGAAAATGGAATTAAGTCTGTTAAATTGTTCCATAGTGTTCTCGCCGTACTCGCGGTCCAGCGTGACACACAAATTCTCACTGAAAGTCACTTGTCGCTTTCTATAATCACATTTCTTCTTGCCTTGAGATCTAAACACGATCATCCCTTGTTACTCACGTTTAACAGAAAACTGCGGTATTTATGTCTCACTAATTAGAGCCTGTACTGTCTTTTCCTTCTCAAGTTGACTACCTGAGCTCGACCTTATCAGTGACAATCCGAGTTATGAATAGAATGAAGCAAGAAGGGAGAAAAATCCCCAGGTAACTTGTAAGTCAACAGTCTCTGGCACCATTTCTGGGCAATTAGAATTCTCAGAATAGGCCTATATACCACTAGGTAGAACTGCATTCCGATGTACTTTCTCCCCCTTGCACACGAAATAGTACCAACATTCAAAAGGGCTTTCCTTATGTCTGAAGAATGGTTTTAAAAGAAAGGATGACATATGGTCCGGTGTAATAAATTGTCCCGCAACATGTAAAGCGTCCACTAAAGTCAAGTGGACGGGAAAAATGGAGGTGTCCGCTTAAATGAGGCCAATTTAACACTAGTCTTATGTAAAATAAGGTCGGTTCCGAGGAAAATTGTCCGTATAGGGAGGTGTCCGCAGAATAAGGGTGTCCGTTAGGACAGGTTCGACTGTAGTAATATAATTTAATTTACTGTATCCTCACAAGATATTAGTTGCTAAACTCGAACATTCTACATAGTTTATAAACATATATTCTATGAGGAACTGTTTTTACCAAAAATTGATTGCTGCAATCTTACTGTCTTCGGACGTATGACACTTAATATTCTAAAATGAAATTCAGCCAATTTTACTGCATGTTAAATATAATTTTAAAATGTTTATAATTCGATAAGGCCGAATGAATGTCCTTAAGGTCCAATCAAGTTATATTTTATGAAAAACTTTTTACAGAAACTCAATGCTGCTATTAACCTTTTTTGTATAATATTTATGACTTGTATTGTATCTCATAAGAATTATTCTGTTCTTTGTACACTGACTGACAGAGCAAATGCAACACCAAGAAGGAGTGGTCAGAACTTTATGCCAATTGCAGGGTAGACTGACGTCACTGAGGTATGCTCATGATGTGAAATGCGCCGCTGTGCTGCGCACGTAGCGAACGATAAATGGGACACGGCGTTGACGAATGGCCCACTTCGTACCGTGATTTCTCAGCCGACAGTCATTGTAGAACGTGTTGTCGTGTGCCACAGGACACGTGTATAGCTAAGAATGCCAGGCCGCCGTCAACGGAGGCATTTCCAGCAGACGACTTTACGAGGGGTATCGTGATCGGGCTGAGAAGGGCAGGTTGGTCCCTTCGTCGAATCGCAGCCGATACCCATAGGGATGTGTCCACGGTGCAGCGCCTGTGGCGAGGATGGTTGGCGCAGGGACATGTGGCACGTGCGAGGGGTCCAGGCGCAGCCCGAGTGACGTCAGCACGCGAGGATCGGCGCATCCGCCGCCAAGCGGTGGCAGCCCTGCACGCCACGTCAACCGCCATTCTTCAGCATGTGCAAGACACCCTGGCTGTTCCAATATCGACCAGAGCAATTTCCCGTCGATTGGTTGAAGGAGGCCTGCACTCCCGGCGCCCGCTCAGAAGACTACCATTGACTCCACAGCATAGACGTGCACGCCTGGCATGGTGCCGGGCTAGAGCGACTTGGATGAGGGAATGGCGGAACGTCGTGTTCTCCGATGAGTCACGCTTCTGTTCTGTCAGTGATAGTCACCGCAGACGAGTGTGGCGTCGGCGTGGAGAAAGGTCAAATCCGGCAGTAACTGTGGAGCGCCCTACCGCTAGACAACGCGGCATCATGGTTTGGGGCGCTATTGCGTATGATTCCACGTCACCTCTAGTGTGTATTCAAGGCACGTTAAATGCCCACCGCTACGTGCAGCATGTGCAGCATGTGCTGCGGCCGGTGGCACTCCCGTACCTTCAGGGGCTGCCCAATGCTCTGTTTCAGCAGGATAATGCCCGCCCACACACTGCTCGCATCTCCCAACAGGCTCTACGAGGTGTACAGATGCTTCCGTGGCCAGCGTACTCTTCGGATCTCTCACCAATCGAACACGTGTGGGATCTCATTGGACGCCGTTTGCAAACTCTGCCCCAGCCTCGTACGGACGACCAACTGTGGCAAATGGTTGACAGAGAATGGAGAACCATCCCCCAGGACACCATCCGCACTCTTATTGACTCTGTACCTCGACGTGTTTCTGCGTGCATCGCCGCTCGCAGTGGTCCTACATCCTACTGAGTTGATGCCGTGCGCATTGTGTAACCTGCATATCGGTTTCAAATAAACATCAATTATTCGTCCGTGCCGTCTCTGTTTTTTCCCCAACTTTCATCCCTTTCGAACCACTCCTTCTTGGTGTTGCATTTGCTCTGTCAGTCAGTGTATTTTAAATATACAAGTTTTATGGTGTACATCCAACACAAAAACTTAGCATACCTGCCAACTTTCAAAAAGAGAAATCCAGAAGATCAAGCGTAACAGTCTTGAGACATAATGAAAATGGACGGCAATACTAATACAAGTCAAATATAGTAGAACCTCGATGCATCATTCCCGGAACTGTCGATCTCCCGTATTCATCGTTGAATTTATTTGGTCCCAAAAATGTTCCATATAAACCAATGTTAAATTTCCCCGCATCTATAATTTCTCGAATATCGTTTTATCGCATCGATCGTCGAAAAATCATTTGTCCTCGGTCACATATTTTCCCGCATTGATCGATCGTACGTAACAATCATATACGCAGTATTTTTTTTTTTAAATTCAGAGGGACTGCTCAATACTCTTAGCATATAATAGCGGCAACCTGTTATGCGAGAATGTACGAGCGATTCAGAGTAGCTAGTCTTAAACAAGGATCTTGTAGGCTGGAGTGCTGTGCGCAGGTTATTCAAGCGCAACCTCACTAGAAGCCTCCTGGTGCCAACGCTTCTCCTAGCCCCACCAACCGACCCCTACAGAAGTATTCTTATTTACAAGAATTAAAACGTAGACGGCATAAAACCAAATTTGCCACCATTTTCTGTGTTAGTATAGGCTGGCTAGGGCTGCCAACTTTGTTGAAAAAAAATAAAGGGAAAAAAAAAAAAAAGAAAATCGCGCAGTGCGCAGGATACGATTTAATTAGTCACATGGTGATTAATCATGTCGTATCTTGTGGAGTGTGTGGGATGCTAGAGGCCAGCTGACCACGTTGTTGCCCTCTGCCCAATAGCCTTGTTACATGCCGGACCTAACCAAGCCAGACCAATAATCTTTTCTCATAGCCTAGTCTTGTAACTAGTTCCTAAGTTGGCAGATTCGCACAAGCCGCTGTGACAATTCGAAACGCGCCGCATTGAATTTCTAACCTCTGTGACCTCGTCTGAGCTGAGCTGCGGGAGCCGCGCAGTGTTGGGTATCTAACCTATCGTTCGCAAAGGGTTGTACGGAATCTTTTCCTAAATACAGGTTATCACCGTAATATCCACGTATATCCTTAATTTGCAATAAGAGAACTGCACTTAAAGGTTTTCAATTACAGTGAAACTTGGTTAAGAAGTTCCCACATAAGACGTTTTCCCGCCTAAGAAGTGTGATGTTCTTGGTCCCTTCATCAGTTGCATTAAGATATATGTATATTTTTCCCGTTTAAAGTGTTCTGTTGTAAATATATTTCCTGCTTAAGCAGTTCAGATTTTAGAGGCCCTTGAGATAGAAAACATCCGCCCAAAGCAGCCCGTGGTTAGAACCCTCCAGTCTCCGCGCAAGTTGCACCCTGTGTTAGACCGTTCGCACGCTCGCGGTGTGTGTCTGGTGTCACGGAACATGTGCGGGCCTGCCACCGCCATACAACGTCACGCTATGACAACACGGACAGCAGATGATCACTCTCGACTTGTGGAATAGAATCGAACCCATCAGTCAAAATTTCCACTCCACCGTTCCATCTAGCGGAATAAAATCGAACGGGATTCTACGTGAGAAACATAAAGTACGCAATGGATGATTTGATAAAACTGTAATGCAGTAATTTGCGGGCCGCGACAGGGTGAAGTCATTAATCGAGGTGGCCTAAACATTAATTAAAAACCGTAAAGTGCATTTGTCCACAACATTACTGTTAACCTACCCCAAAACTGAATATTCTAGCCTGTCTGATTTTTCATTCCCTTGCTTATTTCCTTCCAGCCATTCAGTCTTACGTTGTTGCAATAATACTTATGGGCCTTGCCGTAGAGGAAATTACGTTTTTGAACTAAACTGATAAGATTTCCCGTGTCTATTATTAGTGAGGTGAATAAAAACAACTTCGCGACTCTATGCAGGAAACAGCCGATTTGCCAGCAGCCAGCTGATACACATGCCGCCAAACAGCCGGCCGAAAGATCCCGATCGTTTACGAAGTTGAACGAATGTTGAGAGCCAACTGGGTGTTGAGGGAGGCACACATAGGCATTGCAATACCGCATGTTGGCATAAAATTGAAAGTTATTTTTAATTTTACCTTTATACGAGCTAAACATTGTATTATCGTGTCACTCGTAATTATTACATCGCATTATTAGAACGTAGCACAAGGATGAGGAGACATGAAATAAAATTTCGTGGGGAAAGAATCTGTTTACGTTTAGATGTGCTAGCGTTGCTACTGCGCCTTTATCTCTCCCACGTAATACCCCAGATACATTTCCATGCACTAATTTCTGCAACTTTGAACCTGTGTTTCTTTTCTTCATTACCTATAGCATGAAGAGGATTGAAGCGGGAAAATAAACTCAATACTGGTTTGGACATGCGGTACTTGTGAAACAGCCAGAAACTACGCCCGTTGCCGTGACAACCAGTAGGAATGCAGGGGCGATTTAGGCCTAGGTTCTAAGAATCTCTAAGAGTAAGTTGCTAGATTTCCCATTTGCCGCCGTTATCCTTGAAGCAGGTGTCAGGGGTGTGAGGAAGATAGAAAGCACATGCTAACAAGCTGTAGTACACGTCTTGTCTTTGCTTCTTGTAAGCCTAAGCTACGGATTGCCAAGCATGGTGTAGCGTCGTAATTAGTATGAATAGGAGTTGGTGAAGTTAGTTGTACTAGTAATATTAACGTACAAGCTTTTTTTAAGTGAAAATGAGCGCAACTCAGAGGAAAGAGATCAAGCGAATGGCAACAACAATAAAAGACAAAGTGGAGATTATAAGGAAAGTGGTGTCATCTACACTTTCTCGTGTTGCCTTGGCAAAGGAGCTGGAGATGCTGTCTACTTTGAACGGTATTATAGCGAAGAAAGAAGAGATCTCTGCTTCTGCAGGGAATACTTCAGCAAATTGTAAGGAAGTTAAATATGAAAAGTACGATGAAATAGAACGAGTTCTGCTAATATGGTTTAAACAGCAGCGAAGTATAAACATACCTTTCAGTGGGACTATTGTGCAGGAGAAAGCCTCATGCAAATTAAGGGTACCTTTTACCGCGTTGAGCGGGTGGCTGGAACGCTTTAAAAATCGAGCCGGCATAGTTTACAAAGCCGGCCCCATGGTGTAGGGGTAGTGTGCCTGCCTCTTACACGGAGGCCCCGGGTTCGATTCCCGGCCAGGTCTGGGATTTTTACCTGGACCTGGTTGGAGGTCCACTCAGCCTATGTGATTAGAATTGAGAAGCTATCTGACGGTCATATAGCGGCCCCGGTCTAGAAAGCCAAGAATAACGGCCGAGAGGATTCGTCGTGCTGACCACATGACACCTCGTAATCTGCAGGCCTTCGGGCTGAGCAGCGGTCGCTTGGTAGGGCAAGGCCCTTCAAGGGCTGCAGTGCCATGGGGTTTTTGGTTTTTGTTTACAAAACAATTTGTTGCGAAGCAGAGAGTGTAAGTTCGGAGGAAAGGGAAGTGTGGAAGGACATGGTTCTGCCTGCTAAAATAATCAAACCTTGCAACGTTTTTATATAACTTAATATGTTCCCTTCTTTTATCAAATATATTTATAATATGGTATGTTCAATTATTTTACTTTATCTCTAAAAATATTGTCATGATAATCGAATTGTTATATTGTGGATTTCTGTAAGCAGCTCTTATATATCGGCCTATTTTGGTATTGTTCACAAACAAGGAAATCTGTTGGCAGTGTGTTACACATGTATTTCGGGTACAGAATAAGTTTTTGGGCATTATCCCTTTTAAGAAGTTTCTTGCTTAAGTTTTTTTTTTTTTTTTTTGCAGTCCCTTGAAAAACTTCATAACAGAGTTTCACTGTAGTATGAAATCTGAACAGAAATGTGAAACGAAACGGCGTAAAAGTCGCGCTTTTTATTTTCATTAGGTAGGCCTATATTATGGTTGCAATATTTTGATACCGGTATGTATAGTATGAAGGGGCTGCCAGGCCGAGATGGTAAAGGCATGCTCCGTTCGCCCAGAAGGACGTGGGCGTGAATCCCCATCAAGAAGTCGTAAAATTTAAGAAACAAGATTTCTACTTCCTGAGGTGCATACGGCCCTGAGGTTCACTCAGCCTACACCAGAAATGAGTACCAGGTTAATTCCTGAGGGCAGAGGCAGCCAGGCCTCATGTGCCGAGGTTAACAATGGTGGGAGCCTTTACCTTCCACTCCTCCAAGGGCCTTCATGAGCTGTACGGAGGCGACTTTTGCTTTGGTAAATTAGAAAAATGAGCTAAATGTTTAGTGCGTGTTGGCCTGTGGCGCAAGCGGTCTCAACTGGGTCGAGGATTTTAACTTTCCTTGGTTAATTCCAACGGTTCGGGGGCTGTATGCCGAATTAAACATTAGAATTCATATGTTATTCTCAGTTCAGTACGGACCAACAAAATGAAAATCATAACCCTTGATTAGAATTCATCTCACGTAGGGCCGCATTTTCATATGCGCGTAGTTCGCCTATCACGCTACAACTCGAAAGCTACACCTGGCTCCGGAGGCCACGCGCCATTATTGTTGTTTTCATAATAACATATTTACATAACGAAAAATGTCCCAATACAGTACCGATATTTTGTTATTTTGTTTTTCCCCTATCTTTTATGCCGCCCGCATTTATAGTTTTCCCGCATCCGTCGTCATTTTCCCCCTGCACCCTGAAGAAAGACACATCGAGGTTTTACTGCATATATTATGATCACCCTTGAAATTAAATACAAAAAGTTACATCATGAGTGCTCATCTCTTTTCACTTAACACTGGGAACACTTTCTGTGATCGTATAAAACAAGGAAATTAAGCAGAATATGCCTCTCGAAAAGAATGATAATATCGTTTCTTAGTTGAACTCATTACGAACACCACTAAAAATACTAAAACGCTTAGAAATTTGTCACACAATTCCACGAGTTTCAGAACTACCGCCAATGTTATACAGGGACTCAAACAAAGCCTTTCAGCTGCTATGAAGCATGACGCAGTTACCAAAATTGTTTTATATAAATTAACAGCCTGCTACTTTTCACGGACTTCTTTTCCTCAAAATCGCAGCCTGCTACTTGTTTGGGAACATCTCATTGAACGAAGTAGCAGTTGAGGTAGAACAGGCGACAAAAGCACTGCGATAATCGATATGATTATCAATACATTTACCGGTCAAATTTCAAACACTGCATCTCATATTACCAGCTACTATCGAAAGTCAAACAAATCCGATTTGACCGCAGAAAGCGAAACCAAGCGTGGATATTTAAAATCCGTACAAGAACGTTGTTCATCCGTACGACACTAAAACACACACTAAACCCGGCCATTTTATGGAAAAACCGCAATACTCTGCAGGTATAACTTAGTTTAAGACCAATCGTACAAGTTGTACATACAAAAAAAAATATATATATATATTATGTTAGCGTAGTTTTCTAAATGCCTTGTAAAAATTTTCTTAGGCTGATGATGACAAATATAGTTGGCAAAACTGGTCCCAATAATGAGATCAAATAAATAGGTGACATATTAATAACTTCACAATTTTGTAGTAATGAATAGGTGGAACCACTTTCCCATATTTCTTAACCCTTACCCCTCGAATTAAAGTTCTCTGTGTTGCCTCTACTACTCGTATTTTAAATGTACATTTTTATCTTATATGACCTGTATTAATCTTTCACGATTTTGGAGATAGCACTCGGTTTTAAATGATGTAGTTAGGCTATACACGTTTACAGCAAGCTATACTGGAGCAAATAAAAGCAATATGTGGAATTTCAGAGGAATTATTTTGCATTTTTATTAATATTATTTTTACCGTTATCGCAAACCGATTGGTTTCGTTAATAATTTAGTGTACAAATTATCGCCAAAAAGCAATAGAAAAACTCTATTCAGTCTCTGTTTTCATACCTGAAACCACTGTAAACGGCAATTTCTTGAAATCTGAATCTGTTGATTTATAATTGTGCAAGCCGTCAGCATCAGGTACATGTTGTGTTACGGTACACAAACCGACCATCGTCAGTTCACTTTTAGGCATCGTGAAATGCTATTAGAAATATTCATTAGGAGCAGAGGTGCAAAAATACTGAGGTTTTGTGTGTTGCCTGACATATACAACATATATATGACTAGAAGAGCACATGGCGGCCATGTTTGTTTGCTATCGCTCGAGCTTTCATGTGCGTGATTTGACAGCTGACGGGTACACTGCCATCTAAATAATGGATTTTTGACTGACTGTCGAATAGTATCTGGATTCTACAAAGTTCCACGCAGAACCAAAAGATGGCACTACAGTATATCATCGTGTATTTTGTCGGCAACGAGACAGCAGACGAGCGGTGGACGCTAAAATGCCATGTCGGGTCTCCCCCGACATGCGACCGGAGCGGGAATATCGTAATGTCGGGCCTCACCCGACAGACGAGTGGTAAAGGTTAATGTAAATCATGATTCAATACGGACCAAAAATGAAACTTTTGACATTAATTTCAAGTGAGCTGTAAAAAATGCCATTTGTCTCCTTCCAATTGTTGTGGCCACTGCCTGTTTTATGATTTCCAAGGATTACCAGAACAATACCAGCCGAATGCGATGCTACCTTATGCAAGTTCATTGCTGATCGCTTTTCCAGTACAGTACTTGCTTTAACTGTCACACTGACAGGACGTTAGCACCAAGATCCACAGGTATGCCGTAGCCATGCTTTTGTGAGATACTGTTTCTTCAAAAAGGGCTTGATCAAGGATTCAGCGTAGATGGGATTGAAATGACTGGACAGTTGATCCGGGAAATAGTTTCAAGGATCAGATGATGAGGGATTTTTTAAAAACATTTAATTAGGATGCTCAGGAGGCCACGTAATTTGAATGAATAATCTGGGAAACCGTTATTATCGGGATCGGATAACAGAGTGCCATTGTAAATGATAAATGTTGCAACTGTGTAGAGAAATAGAAAACTGGATATGCAAATTAGTATAAGGATACAACTGGGGAGTGCCTTTTACCGAAAGGTACAGATATTAATATGGAATAAACATGTACCAATGAAGGCTATAGAAGTAATGTACCAGGGATATTACTTACCTATAATGACATATGCAACAGAAACTTGGACAGTGATGAGACGAGAGTAGAGTACAAGCAGCTGAAATGAAATTCGTAAGCAGTACGTTACAAAAGACAAGGAGGGATAGAGTGAGGAATGAAGATGAAGAAAAGGGGATAAAGGGGCAAAAACTAAACGATAACCTGGAACAGAACATATATTTAGATGGTTTGGACATGTCAAGTGGACCAAGGAAGAAAGACTGCCAAGGCAAGCAATGGAAAGACAAATAACATGGAAGGGAGGATGTGGAAGACCAAGATTACTATGGCTGGGCTCTGTGAAGAACAGCATAGGATTACAGAACCTGGACTGGAACGTAGTGATGGATGAGGAATGGTGGTGAGACAGAACGAAGGGGAGAGAAACCATATTTACCCCACCGAATGTCAGCTGGAAAAGGTGAAATTATGATGACCACCACGACTATCTACAATGTATTACTTATAAAAGTCATTAAATACTTCTGATTCTAACTGGATTGCCACAGAGAGGCAAAAACTTGTGCTAAATTTTTAAGATGATTTTCTAATATGATTATTAGGATTTAGTATTGAATAGATGGAACTTATTAATACAGTTTCCTTAAAGAATTAAGTTCATTAATTATAATCAAGTGTTACATCAACATTTCCCAACATTCTCCATCATCTGTACATTTTGAGTATGGCACAAAACTACCAACCTTTCTTCAACAGATCTTCTATTTCTTTCTTGGAAAGTTGCTTATTATTCTGATCTTTGCCTTGGGAAGTGTTCATGCTTTGTAGAAGTGCTTTATCAAGTCCCAACTTTAGAGAAGCTTTATCAAACATTTCACGTTCGTAAGTATTCCGGCAGAGAAGTCTGTACACTTTCACCATTTTCTGCTGTCCTATTCGATGACATCGTGCTTGAGCCTGCAAAAAGAGAGAAAGAAAAAATATTAGAACATACATGACAGATTGCCCGCCTAAGAAATACATCAAGACACCACTGTCAAGCACTGACACATTCTGCTATTTGGAATCTTTTTAAACTTGTCATACCTGAAGGTCATTTTGTGGATTCCAATCACTGTCATAGATGATCACTGTATCAGCAGCCGTGAGATTGATACCAAGGCCACCAGCTTTAGTACAAAGTAAGAAGACAAAGCGATCAGAATCCGGCTTGCTGAATCTGTCAATTGCTGCCTGTCTTAAATTGCCTCGAATTCGTCCATCAATTCTCTCAAATGGATATCTGGAACATAGAAAAACATGTTGAAAGTTTAACTGAAATGATACAGTAAAATGATTCTAAAAAAAATCAAGAATTTTGTTTACTGGTCAGCTGTAAACACGAATCCAATACTGAATACCCAATTTCACATTATTTCTTTACATTACTAGCAAACAGAGCGCTTATGAACAATTTTGAGACAGTTATGTATGTTTTAGAAAACTAGCAAATTAGCAACAGAAGAACAGTAACTTGGTTCACCACCCTCCTCCTCCCGTTTCCCAGCTGACACATTAAGGATAAATTATAGTTACACTGTCAAGTGCACAGTATCTAGGATCTGAAAACCATCCAAAAGAAGCCATCTTTAATCCATCAGCCCTAAGATCAATGCTGATGAAAGAGAACGTCTTTACCACCATCATTAATGTCTACTCCAGAAAGTCAGGTAGTCAGGTATAGGAATATGTGAGTGACTGACGATTACCACTACCCTGCTAAAATTCACCCCTCGTTATCCATTATTGCTTCTGCCTGACCTGATCTTTTCGTATTTGTATTTATTTCATCAAGCCATTTCTTGATCTTGCACCTGGTTCATCTTCCTTTCAAACTGGTCACACATTCTGTCACATAAATCACATCATGAGCAATTCCTGCATTATCTCCAGGAACAATAAATTTAAGTTCATAGTTTGTGATCATACTGAAGTTTCCATTTTTCATACGTCTTTAAAATAATATTTTTTTTTCAATTTTCTCTCATTACTCCTTGTACGATGAGGACAGATTTCTTGCAGGCTCTCCTCAGTCTGGTTTTCTGGGGGATTCACAAGATGAAGGTTATTTATAATGGCTACACCTGGGGGCTTTCTCCAGTCAGGGTTGTTTCTTATATGCCATTAAGTTATGATTTCTATCTACAATGGCACTGTACATATGAGAACAGCGTTCCTTGCCACATAGCAACAACAGCTTTAGTAAAATTTTATTTCCTTCTGCACTCATTATTTCTTCTGCCAGTATGCTTTCTGATGAAAGGCTCCTGAGATCACAGCAAAATATACAATTTCCATTGCCTTTGTACTTTTATCTGCCATTGTTTGTTATGTTAACCTTTTTTCACTGATTTACCTGCACAGTCATCAACAAAAGTATATTAAATACACTGACTGACAGAGCAAATGCAACACCAAGAAGGAGTGGTCAGAACTTTATGCCAATTGCAGGGTAGACTGACGTCACTGAGGTATGCTCATGATGTGAAATGCGCCGCTCTGCTGCGCACGTAGCGAACGATAAATGGGACACGGCGTTGGCGAATGGCCCACTTCGTACCGTGATTTCTCAGCCGAGTCATTGTAGAACGTGTTGTCGTGTGCCACAGGACACGTGTATAGCTAAGAATGCCAGGCCGCCGTCAACGGAGGCATTTCCAGCAGACAGACGACTTTACGAGGGGTATGGTGATCGGGCTGAGAAGCGCAGGTTGGTCCCTTCGTCAAATCGCAGCCGATACCCATAGGGATGTGTCCACGGTGCAGCGCCTGTGGCGAAGATGGTTGGCGCAGGGACATGTGGCACGTGCGAGGGGTCCAGGCGCAGCCCGAGTGACGTCAGCACGCGAGGATCGGCGCATCCGCCGCCAAGCGGTGGCAGCCCCGCACGCCACGTCAACCGCCATTCTTCAGCATGTGCAAGACACCCTGGCTGTTCCAATATTGACCAGAACAATTTCCCGTCGATTGGTTGAAGGAGGCCTGCACTCCCGGCGTCCGCTCAGAAGACTACCATTGACTCCACAGCATAGACGTGCACGCCTGGCATGGTGCCGGGCTAGAGCGACTTGGATGAGGGAATGGCGGAACGTCGTGTTCTCCGATGAGTCACGCTTCTGTTCTGTCAGTGATAGTCACCGCAGACGAGTGTGGCGTCGGCGTGGAGAAAGGCCAAATCCGGCAGTAACTGTGGAGCGCCCTACCGCTAGACAACGCGGCATCATGGTTTGGGGCGCTATTGCGTATGATTCCACATCACCTCTAGTGCGTATTCAAGGCACGTTAAATGCCCACAGCCACGTGCAGCATGTGCTGCGGCCGGTGGCACTCCCATACCTTCAAGGGCTGCCCAATGCTCTGTTTCAGCAGGATAATGCCCGCCCACACACTGCTCGCATCTCCCAACAGGCTCTACGAGGTGTACAGATGCTTCCGTGGCCAGCGTACTCTCCGGATCTCTCACCAATCGAACACGTGTGGGATCTCATTGGACGCCGTTTGCAAACTCTGCCCCAGCCTCGTACGGACGACCAACTGTGGCAAATGGTTGACAGAGAATGGAGAACCATCCCTCAGGACACCATCCGCACTCTTATTGACTCTGTACCTCGACGTGTTTCTGCGTGCATCGCCGCTCGCGGTGGTCCTACATCCTACTGAGTCGATGCCGTGCGCATTGTGTAACCTGCATATCGGTTTGAAATAAACATCAATTATTCGTCTGTGCCGTCTCTGTTTTTTCCCCAACTTTCATCCCTTTCGAACCACTCCTTCTTGGTGTTGCATTTGCTCTGTCAGTCAGTGTATTTTCATCTCAGTAGTTTATCAATTTCACCTAGAACTAATCATTAAATCTGAGAAGTCTGAATTCCCTATTAAGAGTGTTGTCATTCACAAAGCATTTCTCAGTTTCAAGTTCTCCTTTGAACTGAACATATGAAACTGGATTTATCTGGTGTTCTCACAGCAACAGAAATGCTTTATACTATGTACAATAACTAGGAGCCACATTTTTTTGTAATAGCGATACGCACAATTTTTTTCATATCTCCTTTCTTGCCTATATATGATCTTCAAGAAAATTTAAAGTGCCGTATTTTTAGCAAAATGGACTCGCAAAATCTGATTCATTGCACGAACTGTGCAAATAATCTTGACATATACCCCACTTAATACGAAAACAGCAAAAAGTATCGGAAAAGCTCTCCAATGAACGTTTAAATGCTTCTGAGAATGTAACTACTGTAGTTTCCTTCCCATTTGCTTGATAGTGCTATATATTCTCTACACAAATGCACCCAAAGCGATGCGCACTGCGTATCGGAAATGTGTATTCAGTTCCACAATCTCGAAGGCAATTGATAAAAATCGATATCTGTTGTCGATTACAGTAAATGAGGTTGTGGTCGTGGTTGTAGCATGACTGGTCATAGATACACAGAGCACATTATACACTCTGGCAGTGAGTGTTCGCTGCTTATGACTCTTTATGAGCAACTGTTGCATTTAAGTATAAAAATGCCAAACAAAGTCACAACATGTTTTTCGAGGGATGAGGAATGCAACACTTCTGATAAACACTGCAGGGAATCATAAACACAATGAACATAATTCTAAGCGGCACATAACAATCGGTGGTACTCGACACATTGCAAAGAAGCTGAAGAGTGTTAGACAACAATTTCTAATAGACACATTCATACATTCATTCATGCAAGCTAACATTTCTCTTGAGAAATTGGATAATCCTGGCAAGAGGAAAAAGGAAAGATAAATAATACTGTCTTTATTGTGAAGTATGACGGTATTAGTACGCCTACTGAAAATAAATCGCCTGGTTGAGTAGTAATAATTTTACTGTTTTCACATTCCTCTTTCTACTTTTATGGTTTTCAGAGACGCCGAGATGCCGGAATGTTGTCCCGCAGTAGTTCTATTATGTGCCAGTAAAACTTAGTGACATGAGGCTGATGTATTTGATCACCTTTAAATACCACCAGACTGAGCCAGGATTGAATCTGGCAAATTGGGCTCAGAAAACCAGCACCTTAACAGCTCTGCTTTGCTATTGCGCATCTCTCCAGTGATCCCTACCTCCTATTCTATGTTCCTTGGTGCGAGTTCAACATTCGCGACCTCTGAACGCTTAAGGATGCAGATGCCAGTCTACTTTCTAATAGACACATTCATACATTCATTCATGCAAGCTAACATTTCTCTTGAGAAATTGGATAATCCTGGCATTTAAATGCTCTCTTCATTAGAAAGGAATTTCACTTCCTCCGTATCCATACCTAAGCCATCACAAGACAAATATGCACCACGCTAATCGATTTCACATTATTATGTTCGTAAGACAGATATAGGCTACAGTATCACGCAAAGAAACTTCACTGTACCACTCGCCAAAAAATAAATTTCTAATTTCTGGACAGAAAGCGAAATACAAGCACAAATACTCTCACTGTATTATTCAGAATCTTGCTGCTAACCGGCAAGCAAAATTGAATATTCCTGAGGCTAACAGCTCCCTCCCCGAGCATCCAACTTTTCCTGTGAAGTTCAGGAATTTAAGGCCTTATGGCAACAGATCTTACCAGAGTTCAAAATCAAGTTTGTTTCACAAGGGATGACAAATTAAATTTTCAGGGCTACGATATATGTAATCATACTAAGTGGTAATAGTGAAAATGTGTGATACAATAAGTGAGGTAATTTTATATAGATTTAATATGATGAGAATCGGAATTTCGAATTTATGACCTGCTAAGCAAAAAAAGTGTTAATGAGAAACACACTAACGATGTTTCACTGTATACCATTATTTTTCTTGTTTAATTCTGCATTAGAGTGTATAAGATAAATTTTTTTCTTTGTTTTTTATTTGTGGTTGTAGTAAAGATTGGCTGGTTTTTTTTGGTTTCTTCTCTAGGAACCACTCAGTTAAAAATATAAACATGGAAAACTACTCATCAGATGGTAATAACATTTTTATATGCTATAGCCACATGTATTCATAGTGTAATACTCAAGTTGCAACTTTTTCCCAACACCCCAAAGAAAGTTATTTTTCTACAGCAACTTTACTCAGCCCAGGATAGACATACAACAGGAAACATGGGCTTGTTTTGAAGCACTCAATCATGGTTATCAGAAACGACAAGCAATGTAACCGTAAAGAGTAATGCTGAATTTATAAAGTGTAATATTAATGGGAAGTTGTATGTGTGCTGGAGCATGCGATTAACAGCAGAAGAGGTGGCGAAATTGGTACAGTGTTGCCGCGTTCAGTAATAAACACAAATCACAACAAATACAGCCTTTTATTTACTTTTAACCTCCTTGTACAAATTCAACTTCCCTTCACATTTCTGATAAGGACTTTGGGTGTTCAATTGCAGATATACAAGTGGTTAGCTACAATTTTTACAAGGCTTATTTATATTATTTACATATCTTTACAATATTTGTCTGACTCATTGGCTGAAAAGTTAGCGTTGAGGTCTTCAGTTCAGAGGGTCCCGGGTTTGATTCCTGGCCGGGTCGGGGATTTTAATCGCCTCTGATTAATTCTTCTGGCCCGGGGTCTGGGTATTTGTGTTTGTCCCAACACTTTCCTCTTCATATTCAGACAACACACTACACTACCAACCACCACAGAAACATGCAATAGTGATTACATCCCTCCATATAGGGTTTGAGTCAGGAAGGGCATCCGGCTGTAAAACAGGGCCAAATCCACATGTGCAACACAGTTCGAACCAGTGACCCCACAGATGTGGGAAAAGCGGAAGAATAAGAAGAAATATCTTCACAATATTTAATTCTGTCATTATTCTCCGTATGATAAGTCACTGTGCTCCAATGAATTATTCATGCTGATTTATGACTGGCTCGAAATAAAGGACATTTTCAGATAGTCCATCTTTCTCCCAGTGGTAGTCTTCCATTTTCTAAGCATGTCGTGTACATTGTTTCCAGAGTTTAAAAGCATAGAAATTGACATATCAGTAAAACCCACCATTCAATCCAACAGTTTCAGGTGAAGGCTTTCAATTGTGGGGAATGCCTTATTAATGTAAAAAATCATCCATATTTCTTGGTACTGTGGCCAAAGTAAAATCACCGAGTTGGATTTTCAAACGTCCAGGCCTCAAACACTGCTTCTTTCTTGACCTGGATTATATAATTCTATCTATCTCCTTTGAAGTGGCAGCTACTCTATTCAGTGACAACAATGATAATCCGAGACAATTTGCCACTGTTTGGTACACAGGGGTGTCTCCTACATTTCCACCTCACTTGAAAGGATCTGCAATTGATGTGGCTAACATGCAGACAAATCAAAGTCACAGGCATTCCATTTCACACCATCCCGGGGTGAGTGTACGCAGCAACCGTACAGCCGGCCGGTTTCACCACCCTGCCTGCTGTTAATTGCACGGTCAGGCGCAAAAACAACTTCCGAATCAATATTACTCTTTATAAATTCAGTATCACACTGTACAGTTACAGTGGTTGCAGTTTCAGGTAACCACAACTGAGTGCTTCAAAATAAAACCAAGTTTCCTGTTGTACGTTTATCCTGGGCTAAATCAGAAAAAGTTGCTTTAGAAAAATAAGAACATTCTATGGGGTGGTTGAAAAGTAACTTGGGTATTACACTATGAATACATATAAAAATGCCATTACCAACGGATATGTTGTTTTCCATGCATATATTTTCAAGTGTGCAGTTCCTAGAGAAGAAGCCAAAAACCCAAACCATATGTACAACCACAATTTTTAAAAAAATTAATGAACTTCAAAAACAATATTTCCTGCATGCTCTAATGCAGGATTGAACAAGGGAAATTTTGGTACAACTAATTTTGAAATAGGTCAATCGGTTAATTTGTAATTAATGCCTAAACTCTACTGTCCATAATAAAAAAATCAGACAGTAGGCAGACTTCTACAAAACAAACAGTGTCAAACTTTTATACCTCGTCCCGTGCTATGGTCTTATATAATATTTCTCGTCTTGTTCTTTAATATACATTCGTACAATACATGCTTTGGCAATGAACTTACACTGCTGCAATATGTTGGAAAAGTGACAAGTACCATTTTGGACAATGTGAAGCAAAAGTCTTCATTTAAATTCAAAGATAGAAGCACACCCATGTATTGGTCATGTATGAAAGAAACTCCATGTATCAACTAGCCAAGAAATCCCTACACCAATGTACTCCTTCCTTTCATTTCTGTTTGTACTTAGGACACAATAATGTGTTCTAACGTTTGCTACTTTAATGAACCTGTCTTTGGCTTGGGTAATATAAAAATGAACGACGTACCAGTGACGACAGCAAGACCAGTCCATATCCACCCAGCCCGTGATCGTGTGACATTATGGCTTATATGATTAGCTAGAGTATACATTTCGATAGGATTAGCCGACTGATAAAGAAAACCACATTCTGGCTCAGTGAGGAAAGCAACTAGAAACTACTCCATTCATTATCGCTTAATGAAAACTAATGGTGGAACTGTTTGGAATCCAACCAGCCTTTGAGCCAAGACCAAAAACTCATTCACACACAACAGTTAAAATAGCAACATCATTCTTCTAAGAATGGCAGAGAGTTTTGCTAAAATTCATGACTTTTTAACAGTTCATATTTTTTTCAAAACTTAAACATGTAAACTCAGATATATAAGATGATTATGTGAATTATTTTACAAGCCACAATGGCATTTGTAATGATAATGTTTTTCAAACAAAAAAATCCAGAAAGGCCTGCTGCATGTATTTCGATTTGACACCGTATACGTAACCTGTGAGGATGGTGCCCTATATAAGATGAAATCTAATGCTGAAAGCGTCACAAACACCCAGCCCCCAAGCCATAGGAATTAACTAATGAAAGTTGAAATCCCCGACCCGACCGGAAATTGAACCAAAGACTCCTTGAACTAAGGGCCGGCATGATAAGCATTTAGCCATGGATCCAGACAGAAGGGAAATGACAACTGCAAACAAAATAATTATTAAACAAATTCTATTAGCAATCTAATGTAAATAACATAGCTTTACTACATTTTTTACTTAAATTTGTTCTAGTCCAAGTGTGTGTACAAATACAAGGCATTAAACATAAGCTGACTATATGTTTTAAATTATTTCATCAGGGAAAAGCAAGTAATATTAAAATTACAGCTAAATATTTCATTAAAATTGAAAAGCTGTACATTTGAGTGCAATTTCACAAAATGTAAGAACTCACTTTCGATAGACTAGGTAGTCTTCCAGAATATCCAAGCAGCGAACCATCTGACTGAAAATCAAAACTCGATGTCCATTTGCTTTTAATTTAGGCAAGAGCTTATCAATTAACACCATTTTTCCCGATGAATTTATTAATGCCTGATAATAGCCATCAGGATCATCATTGCTCATTTGTTTCGACTGCCGATAATCAAACTGAATTTGCTCTTCGGCACCTGAAAAAACAAAATTTGAAATCACAACTCAAGAAAGTGAACATCACTTACAAGGTATTTACATAAAAATCATTGAACTTACCATTCAGTAAAAATGGATGAATACAACATTTCCGCAGCTCCATCATTGTATTCATCAAATTTGGAACGTTAGCAGAAGTAGTGCCCTTCGAAAGAAATGAAAAATTCCTCTCCAGAATTCCTCTGTAATATTTCTTTTGTATGTTGGTAAGCTCAACCTGCAAAATATAATTAACATTAATCTACATAAAAAATTCTAAACAACAGAATATGACTACAGATTGCATAAACGTAAAAATAAGTATGGTCAACCTAACTATCTACATTTAAAGACACTTTATCTAAAGACACAATAAAACCAACTGCTTTTTCCACCTTCACTTTTACTCAGGATGCTTATAAAATAACTAATATCTTTAAAAAACATAATATGAAAATTTCTTTTAGAACTAACAATAGAAGTCTTGATATCTTACACAACTCTAAATCTCTAAATAAGTCTAATGCTTTTTCTAAATCTGGTGTATACAGATTTAAATGCAACAACTGCAGTTCCTCCTACGTCGGACAAACTGGCCGCAACTTCAATATCAGGTACTCTGAACATGTCAACGCCATTAAATACAACAGATTCTCTGCCATAGGACAGCACATACAAGACTCCAAACATAGTTTCACCAGTATTGACAATGACATAAACATACTTAAAATCATTAACAAAGGCCCCCTCTTAAACATTACTGAAAATTGCTTTATCCACCTTGACCAGTACTTCAACCCTAATTTCAATTTAATCGACATTTCTGAAAAACCCAATATCCTTTTTGACTTCCTAATTCTTCTTCTCAAAAATTCCAAATTCCAAAACCCCAATTCTATTTTCCATGTCTTACATAGTTCCCACCCACATTTTCTACCTCCAATAACCCACCCTCCTAACCCACCTTAAACTACCCCTCCTTCATTTCCCTATCTTATCTTTCCTCATTACCATCTAACTTCAATTTCTTTTATTCTTTCTCTTATTTCACTATCACTCTTCCTCGTTTAATTTATTCTCCTCTTTCAAAAATTTTTGTCTTGCGCCAACTTCGACTACAACAATCATAACCTAAAAAATTTTTCTTTTTAAAAATAGCGCACTGTGCATATAAGTTTTCATTTGTTTTCCGATATTGCGCTTTTTACTACATTTTTTTCTTCTCTCTACAATTGTTTTTTCAAGTCAACTGTTTACCAAGAACTTAACTGGAGTACGGGTGCTCATTCGGTTGTACTAACTGGCGTCGTATATTTTTTATATACGTACTTGGCTTCCCGCTGCCGTGACAGGTTCTGGACCTTCGAAACGCTCTCCACTCTACTTTGGTGTTTGGCCGCAGCGCGTGACCTTGAGTGTGCTGCGCTGGTCACCGGGAGCTGGCGGCTTTCTACTACAGATTTGTTCGTCTGCGAATTCAAGCCTTTTTGATCTTCGCATGTTGATTGGTAGTGTTGTGACTTTGTGCAGGACAGAATGTGGTGTCGTGTCTTTGTGCCTAACAGAAAGTGAAACTGACCTCCAACATTCATAAACATTTTACATGTTTTTTATGGCTGATGATGACCTAGACTAAGGTCGAAACCGGTCCCATTTAAATAGAAATGTGATTGCTACGTTTCTTTCTTTTGAGTATTGAATAGATTGAATCTCCTTTCCAGTTATTTAATTTTTAACTATCTACATGCAAAACCTTACAGTAGATATCTAGACCACCAAGATATCATCCACATTCCCAAAGAACAAATATAACTTAATACTTCTAGAATGCTAATTATACAGAAGTGAATCTAATTTGAACAAGAAGTGTTCAAAAAAAAAAAAAGAAAAAATCATGAATTTGAGTTAACTACAAGTATGAATTAAACAATATCCCATACTGTGCTTACTCGACCTTGAATTGAAAACAATCCCTACTTTTTCATTAACACAACATACTTTTAAATCTGAACAAGGCTGGTCTAAATTCTCTACTGAAAAGAAGAGCAGGTATCCTGATGTGACACATGGTACTCCAAGCACTTAAAACTGTAGCAGTGTACATTCCATTATCAATTGTTGACTGGCAGCTGAGCCTAGTCATTGCCCGTTAATCCATCTGTGTTTCCTGAATGGCAATTACATCAAAGTTGTTTTCTAGAGCAATTTTAGATAAGTACTCTCCCTTTGCTCTGCTTATGCCCTCCACATTGATCTGTAACATGTGGATCCCAGGTCCAATTCTTGTGAAGTATGTCCTTAAAAGGACTATTTGTGTTAGATTTCCTCATGATACTCATAAGTAAACTGACCAGATCACTAAGATTGTTTAGCTGCCAGAAGGCTGTGCTCGCTTAGCACCTCCCAAGGAACACGTGAAAGTATCATTGGGTTAAACCTACGGACATGAGTAAGACTGGTATTCCCCATCCGGACAGCAAGGCACCTGGTAAACAATAATTTCAACCTCTTGCAAACCTGGAAGGAAGAAATGGTGAAAAACACTCCATGTCCGCTGCAAGGCATCGCAAGCACCACAACACCACCAAGTTGCTTTCACCTATCCTGGAAAACGTGGTCAACGCTAAACAGGGTAAAAACAAACCATGGCAGATGTGCTGGGGCCTATTCCACAAACGAACTTTGCAACTTTTCACTTTGCACTTTTCAGTTCAGATTTTGTTCCACCATCGCTTTTCAGATTTAGCTTGCAAAGTGAAAAGTGAAAAGTTAGAAATCTTTTCACTTTTCAAGCCTGTTATGTTCCTCTATTGGTACAGAAATGCAAAGTGCAAAGAAATGAAGTGAAAAGTTTTCATAAATCTTGCAAAGAGATGATTCCCTTTTCATATGTTAATTAACAAGTATGTACATTAGTTTCTCGGCGTAGAATTTGGTTTAGTGATATAAACACGTCACGACGTGAGCTTTTGTTAGCATCAAGTGAGGACAGTGATGAAGAATCCAATAATGGAACGTACAAAGACAAGATTAATTTTCATAACCTCACTTCGACGTAATATCGCGAGTGATTTCGTATTATCCCAAGAGGCTGACTATATTCTTGAAATGATCGGTCATTTATTGAAAGATAAAGAAGTAAATTCCTTTCCAAAAAAGAACAAATTCTTATGTTTACATTTTTTAGTAAATGGTGCCCAGCTGTTCTGTGTAACAGCAATGCATGGGACATCAAAATCAATTATTTGCAGAACTGTTACCAAAGTCGTAGATATTATAGTAAATGTAATATTTCCTAACAGTACGTTGGCCTGATAATCCACTTAATATAGCGACGGATTTCTAATGAAGGGTGAATGTCTTTCTGTGTGTATATGTGTTGACGGTACTCTCGTTAATTGATGTGTGTCATCATTTGAGAGGTTATCTTTAAAGTTGTCAAAAAAGGATGTCACGTTTCTCCTTGACAACTTCCAGCACAGCCAGCTTCTTATAATAACCTTTCTTTCCCACGATAAAAACTTAAATGGTACGACAATTATACCGCCAAGTTCGCCGCGAAAAGTAAAGCATTAAAATCATATACAGTTTACTAATAGAATAAACTCGATCGGATCACTCATTCGCAAAGACTTTTCACTTTGCGAAGAAATTGAAAAGTACAGCCTAGTTCATGGTGGAACAGAAAGACTTTGCACTTTGCAAGAATTGAAAAGTGAAAAGTGCAAAGTTGAAAAGTTGCAAAGTTCGTTCGTGGAACAGGCCCCTGATCGTCTCTACAAGTGGGGACATACGTCTTCGCCAGAATGCAGATGTGGTGCTCCCACGCAGACCATACGGCAGATAGTGAAT
Source organism: Anabrus simplex (assembly GCF_040414725.1). Taxonomy (NCBI): domain Eukaryota; kingdom Metazoa; phylum Arthropoda; class Insecta; order Orthoptera; family Tettigoniidae; genus Anabrus; species Anabrus simplex. The sequence continues at coordinate 228,850,664 of NC_090271.1, read as the reverse complement.
GACTGCCCGAAGCATTCCTATAGTGGCAACTTCAGTGACTTTGTGGAAGCAGGTCCAGATGTAATAAACTTTATTAACAACTTGAAAGTCAAACTGTAAATAATGTAAATGCGCAATTTATTTTTGACTTATGTTGGTATGTACAGCCAAACGCTTAATTAATAAATAAATAAATAAATAAATAAATAAATAAATAAATAAATAAATAAATAAATAAATAAATAAATTAAATAAAATAAATAAATAAATAAATAAATAAATAAATAAATAATAAACCATCTGCAATTAATGGTGAGTATTTTATCATGTGACTCCATGCTTCAAATATTAAGGAACTTCTCATTTCATCTGCTGATAAATGTCAACTCCACATCAGATTTTGGGTTGAGGTCCAACAACCAGGTCTTCTCGGTTACCGAAACTCTTAAGTTCACTACCTAGAAGACAATTCAAAGAACATATCCTCAGGCACCGGAGTGTTTGAACCACCAGCAAGGTAATATATTTTTAATTACTTTTTTCTACCTGATCAGGCCCAAGGTTGGCTTGCCAGTGACATACAGAATAACTATTTTCAACCTATTAGTTAATTTTGTTGTTGCCTCTAGATGGTTTGAATGCCGTTTAACTGAAAGGTATTCAAAAGAATGTGCTGGAACTTTTATCTACAATCAGAATAATTTACACCAAGAAGTACCCTCAAATGTTAGATTAAGTCAAATGAATAAAATATAAATGTAAGATTAGTAACATTGACAATTTTTGAGGTATAGTTTTAACAATAGTAAGTACCATAACTTCATTTTAAAATGTTAAAAACAAATTATGATACTTTACATTTTTAGTTAAATTACATTTCACGCCAATTTTAAATTACATTAAACTTATTGTTAATCTTAAGTAGTTATAATATTCTGTTTACACAGGTGTACAACTATATGGTTTGGCATAATAGCAGGCTTCATAGCCTGAGCCCCGCCATGTACAGAAAGACATTAATCATCATCATCATCTTCCTTCCAAGTATTGGGCCATGTGACCCGTTACGGTCTTGCATTTTACTTTTTGCAAGACTTGAAAGCAATCAAATGTCCTTCCGACGGGTTGCTAGCCTGAAGGAAGAGAAAGACATTAATAAATAAATAAAATACATAGCTACTGAGTCCCTTATAATACTGATTACTATGCTTTCTTGCAATTCCTTTGTTAACTTGCAGTGTCCTTGCCAAATGACTTAAAAAAAAGGTAATATGGTATGGTATCCTATTGCACCAAGGACAAGACCATTCACTCTAATGCTACGCACATTATATTTATCCAAAAACAATGATATGTTTGGCTGATAAAGTCTTTCTCCATGTCAGCTTCCTATGGCTGTAGTTTTGAAACTTCAAATCTAATGGTTGGATCAATCATTTCTGCCTCGCCTGCCATGTCAATAAGATGACTGCTCCGATTATCAGCAAGGCAGTGGATCTCTTCATAAACCTCCATTCCAGTAGCTCAAAGACATTATGTAGTTTGGTTCTGAGAAGTTCTCCGGTTGGACAGTTACCCACAACATGAAGAAGAGATTGATACTTGCTGCAACATTGTCCGCTGCTTTTTGCGCTAGAGGAGTGGACACACAGAGAATAAACTGGAGCTGTGATCTCCAACATGTTATGCCATTCAAAGCTGGAGGGACCCAAGAATGTAATTTTTTTTTTGCTATTTGCTTTACGTCGCACCGACACGTCTTATGGCAACGATGGGATAGGAAAGGCCTAGGAATGGGAAGGAAGCGGCTGTGGCCTTAATTAAGGTACAGCCCCAGCATTTGCCTGGTGTGAAAATGGGAAACCAAAGAAAACTATCTTCAGGGCTGCCGACAGTGGGGTTCGAACCCACTATCTCCCGATTACTGGATACCGTATATCTCAAATATTATTATAGTATTTATAAGTCCACCTGTTCAATACAATACAATACAATATAAGCCACTATTTCATGTGGTTAAAATTTATACATAATACATAAAAGTCAACGTTACATGTTTCACCACTTTTTTTTTTTTTTTTTTTTTGCGGGCATCATCAGCCTATATCAATCTTAAAAATTAATGGATATGGAATCTTTCAAATCTTATAAACTACAGAGTGAAATGTTGGACAACGATTTCATAAAATATTATACTATAACATCTAAAATAACGATACTGCACCAAAGTATGTTAAAAAACAACAACAGTGAATTAACAGTTTTTGAAGATTAAAACATGGTTAATCTTGAATATTTGAGAGTTTAAAACCAAAATGGATCCGCTTCCTATACATCATTAAGACTGTAACGGCCTTGAGTGTAAGCACGGGAAGTCTCATGCAGAGTACTATTTAACTAACTTTCTTTAACATTTTGTTTCAAAAAAACTTGATCATTTCTTCCAACAAATGTTTCAACAAGGTTAATAACATCCACTTGACCGTCTTTTGGATCCAATTGATTACCGCACCAACACAATTACTGACATCCGCTAGCTTTGACACAACATTTCATCATTAGCAACGCCTCCATAAGAAGTTCCATTTTCTTTTCTATGACTTTCAGATATATCAACTGTACACATTTTAACATATTTGTTACGTTCACACTTCTGCTTTAAATAACTGACAGTGATTTTACTATCTTGGACTCATGCTATGGGAAAGGAACGAACATCCCCCTTTGATGATTGTGCTTACACTCAAGGCCGTCGCAGTCTTAATGATATATAAGAAGAGGATCCATTTTGGTTTTAAACTCTCAAATATTCATGATTAACCACGTTTTAATCTTCAAAAACTGTTAAGTCACTGTTTTTTTTTTTTTAAACATACTTTGGTGCAGTATCGTTATTTTAGATGTTATAGTATAATATTTTATGAAATCATTGTCCAACATTTCACTCTATAGTTCATAAGATTTGAAAGATTCCATATCCATTAATATTTAAGATTGATATAGGCTGATGATGCCCATAAAAAGAGGGTGCAACATGTACCATTGACTTTCATGTATTATGTATAAATTTTAACCAGATGAAATAGTGGATTATATTGTATTGAACAGGTGGACCTATAAATATTATAATAATATTTGACATATACGTCAAATTCAATACGGAACCAAAATGTGAATAGTTACTTGTGACTGGATACTGGCCGCACTTAAGCGCTATCGAGCTCGGTGGACCCAAGAAACATTTCTTCCCTATCACCCGTAAGTTTGCGGTTAAGTGGCCTCAGTCAGAATCTTTCCAGTTGCTAGCGAACTAAATCGGCTTGGAGCCTCGGTGTTTTGCTGAAGTCATTAACAGTTCTCCACCCCATTTCATTCCAACCACCAAATCCTTCTAAGAGATTTATTAATGTGGTCAACTGTTCTCATATTTCTGTCATTAAGAAAAGTTATTAGTGCGCACTTCCTCCACAGGTTGAATATTGTAAGAGAGAGGGTGCTAGTGCCATAATACTTACGTATTTCGTTTTATGGTACATGTGAAGTTGGTGTGTGTGTATAATCTACCACCTTTGTAGCAAAGAGGACTGCCACAATGATGCACCACACAACGGATACACCGTCATACGGGTTCTGCCTTTCGGCAGGTCCAATCATGGCTATAACCCTACAATTTCTCTGTCTTGTGCCCTTTTCATTACCTGGAGGCATCAAAATACCTGTTACCGAGCTTCTAGGAAGACGCAGGCAACAATGGATTGGACAATGAGGCTGGACAGAACAACAGGGAATTACTTTGACCAAGAAGTGAAAGGGGAGAGGTCAGTTAGGAAGCAAAGGAATCGATGGATAGACTCAGTGAAATCGGAGGTCAGCAAGAGAGATGCCAAGTGGGAGGACATAGAGGAACAGAAACTAAAATATGACAGAAAGAAGTTGCGAGAGATTGTACACTACACCCGGGAAACTGAAGCAGGCAAATTATGAGGATATGATACTTCCTTTCTTTTATCTAATGTTGTCAAATAGCTGGTATCTCCTCCCCATTTCTCATTTCCCTTTTACCATCTCTTCCACCATTACTTGTAACAGGGATTTATGTCAGATTTTGTCATTTTCAATGTTGCTTTCTTTTTTCGTATTGCTGCTAGCATGCTTCTCTCTTCACAACATTCTAGTTCGTTATTCTGCCTTCGCAACTCACTCCTATGCCTCTCCAAATACAAGTCTTGAATGCCACTTCTTCTCTTCCTTGGCACAGCCATGTGTCTTGGTACGTGTGCTAGGTATCAACTGATGAGCCCAGCCTAGCACACGGGGACGAAACGCTGGCAACCAGGAATGAGTTAGCTGGAAAATTTATAATGTCCAATAACGAACCATTTATATTGGTATTATATTGGTATTACATACAAACGATACGACACTCCAGAATGCTTTTAAAGTGACAACACGTATGAATAGGTAATGTTCCTACGCTGCTCACATGATGAACCCCTAAGACCTTTCCAACTAAATGAGTTAATTAATTATTATATTTACATGCATTTGTTCAAAGAATGCTTCCCAACTTTAAGAACTGACTGGCATTTATATTTAGTATTCATCTGAAAGATGCTGTTAGGTATATCACTCGGCATTTGCAGGAATTGCTCAAAAGACATTGATCATATCATCAAAATTAATCAAAAATTGATTATGAATTTCATCAACCTTCTTCTCCTCACCACTAGATGGGGGCTTCATCCATTCCATTCCTGACCTGGTCGAATGACTGGAAACAGGCTGTGGATAATCATTTTCATTAACACATGGTCTGGTTCCACGCCTTAATGGTTAGTGTTCTAGCCTTTGGTCCAAGCATCTTGTATTCGATCCCCAGGCGGGTCGGAAATTTTAACCCTCACTAGTTAATTCAGATGGGCGAGGGGGAGATAGAGAGAGTGAGTGAGTGCATGCGTGTATGTGTGAGCATGCGCCATCTTCAGCAATAAAATTCATCATAGGTAGGGCCACATCCTCAAAGATGCACAGGTCGCCAATACGTGTCAGCTTAAAGACCTGCAATAGACCTCCCGAAGGTCACAAGCCATCATCAACACGTGTGTTTGAAAACAATAGATTAATGCTGGAACAACGAACTGGTTTATAACAGTCATCCTTTGGGGTGGGGCTGTAAAAAATGACTCACAGTGATTAAGTCTAGATACTCTTGTAAATTAGGTATAGAATTGTTTGCACTAAGGAACCCAGAAGCAGCCTCCCCACAGATTGTGATAACATCAAGTGGGTGTTCTCAAGGCAACAGTGGAGTACCACCTGATTCTTTAAAGGCACTGATACAAAGCAACAAGTATAGTTATACATTAATGGTAATGGTTCTTTGTGTAGTCCTTCTTAGGACAAACCAGACCCAAAACATCCATCAATCCGATCTAATAATTAGCTCCAGTTGCATAGGATTTAAGTCGTGGATGTCAATCTGACATATTACAAGCTCCTTTGAGTGTAAAACCAATTCTTCATACCCTTGAGTCAATCTTCTATTTTTATTTTTCTAACTTTTGTGAAAACTTGCAGAAATCCATTCATCAAACCAACTGCCTAAAAGTAACACGTCTCATTTCTGGATTAAGGAACCAGAGGTAAGAAGAGCCTTAAGACTTTGCAAATTGTTCACTATATATTCTGTCATGAATTTATAATATAAATTAGGTATAAATCTGGAGAAAATGTGCCAAATTTTAGTCCATCCCCTACATAAATGAAAATGTGTACATTGTAATTTTTTCTTCAAATTGAGAGTATACTGAGTGCAATGGGACTATCTCATCTCATCTCCAATGGGAGACAGTTTCTAGTAAATAGATTATAGTAACAGTTATGCTACCTCCAGTAGTCAAATCTGCCTTAAACTTAACCTGTATTAAGCAGAAATCTCTTAACAGGAATATTTTTGAGGTCTAAAAGAAATTCTCAAAAAATTCATAGATATTAATCTTGATTACAAGAAACCTGCAAAGCCGAAGCCATCTCAGTAGAGACCATGAAGGCTCCATGAAGAGTGGAAGGTGAAGGCTTCAACTATCCTTACATAACAATAACAGTAAGAAGACTGAGTGGTTAGCTCTATGTACAATCTTCTTTGCTTCCAGGAATTAACCTGGTACTCATTTTCTGTGTAGGATGAATGAACTTCAGGGCCATGTGCCTCTCAAGAAGTGGAAATCTCATTTTAAAAATATGAGTTCCTGGTAGGAAATCAAACCCAGGAAAATTTGTAAATATAATGGAAATTATTTTTTTCGGCAACTGAATATTGCCGATTGTCTAAATATATACTGTGTGCACAAATGTAATTTCTACTACACAGGATAAGGTTGGGACGAAGAACGTATCCCCAGGCGGTAGCTTCTGATCCCGAAACATGGCTCGCCCTATTGATAATGAGGGTTGTTTGTCGCTTTCTTTCCTCTAGACACAAGGATGGGGCGTGGGGGGGGGGGGGTCGTTTAAAAGGCAAATGAGCATCATCGAGTGCATGCCTGTCATATTTTGCTTTTATTAATTAAATTGTTTCATTTCATCTATCAGTTTTAATCAATGCCTCTCATCTGGAACATTTTAATTCATATATCACAGAGTTGAGAAATTATTATTTCTACAGTTGATTGAATTGTGATTACAGAAAGTATGGCTGTTGGTGTCAAGTGTACAGAAATAGAATTTATGTTTCTTTTTTAAATATTGGTAACTTACATATGCTAATGCTACTGAAGGTAAAGGTAGCAAAGTTCTTATTCTCCCGTTCTATTTAGAGATTAGTTCTATAATAATGTTACCGTCAAACATTGGACATTTTATCACATTTTTCGTTACATTATTGAAACTGTTCACTCCACATGAAGAACAAAAAGCTGTATTAGCTTAATCATGACCTTAACTTACTGCTAATGTTGTTACCTTCAACAAATTAGAACAGTGAATTTACAAATGATTTTGTTTTATTAGTGTCCAATGTTACCCCTAATATGGCTTGTAAAATAATGTGCCCCTGGGTATCATTCACTAATATGAAAACAGAATACCGATATCTTTAATAGTTTAGACGTTATTTCCATACAACATCTTAGGAGAATAACCCTGTATATCAATAATGATCCATATATCTAATTTAAGAAATACAAAACAGCCAGGAATGAAACAAAGGAAAACTATTCATACCTTACAATAATACAACATCAAATTTATATTTCTTTTATGGAAATTTTAAGTTAGGCTTATTCAAGTTACACAGTCTTGAAATTAGGAAGTTATAAAATTAGGACATTAACGTATAATTACCTCAACTATCGTTTCCTCCTTGGGTGCAATCGATTTCTCTACATCCTCTTTCAATCGACGAAGCATCATCGGCTTTAAAAGAAGTTGTAACTTCTGCACCTCTGTCTCGCTCTTTAATGCACCAAATTCTTGAAGAAAAGCCTCACTGCTAGAGAACTGAGTCGGTTCCAGAAAATTCAAAAGGGAGAATAATTCATTCACATTATTTTGCAATGGTGTCCCCGACAAAAGTACTCGATGCTCCTGGAGGAAAAAAAAAGAAACATATGAATATATTAAAAGTAAGTACAGAAAACAGCACTTATACTATATGGCAACCAATATGGTCCTGTATACGAAGTTCTTACTCTAAACCTTCCAATGACTTTCCTCATGGTACATTACTATTATTGCAAATCTTAACAAGCCAATTCAAATATTTGGCAGATTGACAAAAAAGACAATATACAGCAGGACTGATACATTCCAACATATAAGAAATATCGTATTAATGTGCAAAAAAAAAGTGCTTCTTACAGTGGACATGTGTCATGGTGAAGAGATGATGATAATTATGACTGCCATTTTAAGAGCCCAGTATTTATCACATATAAGCTACTAATCCTTGCTATCTAAAAATGCCTGCACCCTAATTTTAGGAAGGGAAATTACAATTTTTTAAAAATTACATAGCTTTGTTAAACAACACTGCAAACTTCCATTAGAGCCAGAATTCTCAACGGCTTAAACTGTATTCAATATAGCAGATTGCTGCCATTTTCAACTCTTTGCAACGTGTGTATGCGTGTGTGTGTGTGTGTGTGTGTGTGGGATCATACATTACAAACTGATAAAACTGCAATAGGTAGTGTGCATGTCTTATTCTAACCATCCATATGGGTCTAGTGGCATAATGTAGAATCACAATGTTAAGAGAGAGGTTCCACCTATCATTACATGGGCCTAAAAATCAAGATCAGATGATGATGACATAGATATGTGTCGAAACCGGTCCCAAACCAAATTTTAAGTTTTTAACTTTATGTAATGTGTTATTGTCGAAAATTGCACGTGAGACTAACCGGTATGTCAATGTAAACATTCGAAAGGTTACGCCCATCAGACGCGAGTCTATTTGGGGGTCATGGATAGATGTTACTTTTCCATAATTCAAAGCATTTTTAGGCGTAATCCTACATTTGGATTCCAATATAAAATTCACTTTAGAAGAAGAAGTTGAAAAATCACTGAATTTTCTGGACATAGTCACAACAAGAGAAGAAAAAGGATTTTCTTTCAAAATACACAGAAAATCCACTTTCACACTGACCACTATCAAGAACAACTCGTTACACCCTGAGGCACAGAAAAGATCAGCATATTATAGTTACGTTAACAGAGCGTTTAGTATTCCTTTATCCAAATCTGAAAGGAATAAAGAACTGTTGTTTATCCGACAACAAGCCCTCTTGAATGGTTTCAACAATAACATGATTGATAAAATAATTAATAAATTTTCGGAGAAGCAACAATCTAAATTAGCAGTCGAACCTAGTAAAACTGAAAAATATATCAAGTTCACATATAATAATCCAAACATTCATGTAATAACAAATTTATTTCAGAGAAAAAATTTCAAAATTGCATTTTCCACCAATAACAACATGAAACATAGTATTTTCAACCATGATACAATAAATCTCTCGGAAAAAGATAAATTTCTTGATTCCGGAATATATAAACTCACATGCTTTGAATGTAAGAATACATACATAGGACAATCTGGCCGCAATTTTAAAGTTAGATATTTGGAACATGTGAATGCTGAAAAACATAGAAGATTCTCAGCAATGGGATCACACATGACTGCCACAGGTCATAAATTTACCAACATAGAACAAGACCTGACCATCATAAAAAAGTTAAAAAAGGGCAGCTTAATGAACACATATGAAGACCTGTACATTCATCTAGACCAACTTGTAAAGAAAAATGATAACCTTAATGAGGCTGTAGAATATAAGAATCCATTATATTATCAAATTCTAGTATATTTGAAAATGCTTGAGAAGGATCACGAAAAAAGAATTGGAATTTCTCCACCTACAGATAGCCCTACAACTTGTTCCTCCTCAGTTGAAGCTATAGGTGACAGCAAGGAAGTTCTTGACACACCTATATCCCCCGCTCCTCCACCTCCTCAGGTGCAAGAGCAAGGAAGATTGCATCATCAATATTACACCCGGCGCAAAACTGTGAAAGAATGACAGGAGTTACTGTTCCAAAGGAAAGCAGGCTTAATAAGATTTGACAACTAGGAATTAGTTATATTTTCATCTACATTAATAATAAGAGCCGCACTGTGATATCAGGATTTCTTCGTTTCGATAATTACTTATAAATTGTATAATTTTTAATTTATAAATTAATATTTTTTCATGAATTATTAAGAAAAGAATATTTATTAGGACAATTTCTGTATGGAGTATTGTACAAGTGTTTCCTTGACGACTGCTTTCTATTGTAGTAATAATTTATATATTTTCTCTTGAGTTATTTGTTTGTTTTAATCTTGTCAATCTTATGTTAATTTTAAGGACACTTCCTCTAAAGCATTACTTTGTCAATCTTATATATTTTTCATCTAAACAGTGTTATGTGGCTGAAGATGTTGATAATATACGAAACATGTACCACTTTTGACCATTAAAAATTGCCTTAAGCAATCATTGTATCGACGAGGTGGAAAATAAATTAAATACTTAATTGTGAATCTATTGAAGTGCGATACGGACCATGAAGCTGATTTTATGTAATTGTTTTAGGAAGTCGGTATCTTTTCCTAATTTAGCGATCTTGATCTTTAGGCCCATGTAAGAGAAGGCTTTATGTTTAGCTTGGTTAGCTTGTGCATTTAAAGATAAAAATTTCATAATGTTCCGTGTTGAAATGTATCACAATGAAATTGAAATAAAAAATAAGGTAGTTCAACCTATTCAATACAAATAAATACAAAATGTAGTGTTACATTCCTATTTAATTATAAGTGGAAGCGGTACCGGTTTCGAACCCAATCTGGGTCATCATCAGCCGAATAAAACGCAAAAAAACAATGCATAGGTAAATAAGAAATTAAAGAATGAATCTTTCTCAAAAACAGTTGAAGAAGCAATATAAGATAATGGGGATAGGCACTGCGCGATTTTAAATCATAAAATCTACAAGAAGTAGAAGGTCAGAAGCCGCGGATGGATAATTCACTAGCAACTCATAATTCATGCAACAAAAGAAAAAGAATTACCGTATTTACTCGTGTATTAAACCCCCACCCCCTGGCTTTTCGAGACAAAGAAAATGAAAAAATAATTCTCGCCTACAAGACACCCCAACGTAATTCATCAGAGAACAACAACAATTCCTCTTTGAAGCGGGTACAAGTCTTATTACAGCTCTGATGACATCGCACAAATTTGTGAATAGTTTCGTCCGTATGACCTACGCAATGAAAACTTGTCGAATCCATGCAGTACATGTGTGTTTCGTAGTTAAGAAATGTCCGCCTCCATAGCGTAGGTCTACTGCAGCTCTGATGACATCGCACAAATAGGTGAATAGGCCTAGTTTCGTGTCCAACCCGCGCATTGCAAGCATCTTCAAATACCACCGAACTGAACCTCCCACCTTGGGCTCAGAAAGCCAGCGCCTTACCCGTCTGAGCTACTCATCCCTGGTCGGGCAGCACCAGCATATCCATGAACATCTTCCAGGCCTATATGGCTTTGCAAAACACAGTGAAAGCACATCTGGTACAGGAGAAGACAGAAGACATTGTTAGTGAAGTTTTAGGAGGTTTGATAGAAGACCACAGTGAATTTGCATCCAAGTGTTTGCAAGCATTATGGTTTCCGATGTCTAATGTGATCATAAGTAAAATTATTTCAAGAATAAAATTTACTGTGTCCACCTATTCAATACAATTATACAAAGGTTATACTGAAAGTTTTTAGCAGCGCGTAAACCGTAATTATGAGGACAATGGGATTATTTTCATTTGAAAGAGCGATGTTTTTCGACCTTGGAACATGCGCGCGCAACCCCTCCTAGCGGTAGTTCCTTCCCAGCAAGGGAAGGAAGCACAGGCCATGCTGAGTCTAGCACTGTGGAAGAAGGCTCTGTCGTGCCGCGATTTTTGAGCAATGATTTTTAATGATTATAAAAAGAAATTAAGTGCCGAAGAATGCCATTCTTCTATGCTGCGCGTTTTTGGTGAGGCTGCCCCTTCCAGAGCCACACTTGGAAATTGGTTTCGCGAGTTTTCAAGGGGTCAGCAGTCAATTCAAGATGAACCTCGTACCGATCGCCCAGCAACAGCTGTGACTCAAGGAAACATTGATGCTGTGAGGGAAATGATCAAAACAGATCCACATCTTACATTTTGTGACATTGAAGGGACCTTAAATATTGGGTCAAGAGCAGCGCAGACCATCGTTCACGATTATTTAGGCCTTACCAAGAGATGTGCCCATTGGTTGCCACATTCCCTGACAGGAAGCCAAAAGGAGAAAGAATGGACTGGTGTCATTTCATGCTAGAAAAATTCAATGGAGGGCAGTCCAAAGACACCTACAATATCGTCACAGGTGAGGAAACATGGGTCTACCATTATGAGTGGTGGTGATTGGTGGTGGTGATTATTGTTTTAAGAGGAAGTACAACTAGGCAACCATCCTCTATTTAACACTAATCAGAGAGAAGAAATGGAAGGGGTCCGACATTTCGAAAAATGAGGATATCGGCCAAAGAAAGACAAGGGCCACGAAGGGCGTGAAAGACTCCCTAGCCCTCGCAAACCTAATAGCGTCGGGGTCTGAAAAGAACAAGAGTTGACCAAGGGAGGTCGGATAGGATAGATGAAAGCGAGGAGCCTGGCACAAGTAAGTGGAAGCAATGCCAGGACTCAGCTGAGGGCCCCGTGGTCGCCAACCCACGCTCCAAATTTCAGAGCCCCTGGGGCCCCTTTTAGTCGCCTCTTACGACAGGCAGGGGATACCGTGGGTGTTATTCTACCGCCCCCACCCACAGGGGGAACTACCATTATGACCCTGAAACGAAGAAACAGTCTTCTGTGTAGTGTTTTCCCGGGGAGGAACCACCCACAAAACTTCGACAAAGTCGGAGCTCCGGAAAGAAGATGGTGGCAACTTTTTTTTTTTTAATTTTTTAATTACTAAAATGGGGCATCTCACCTCTGTGACCTCGGACACACGTCGTACAGTCAATGCTGAATGGTATGTCCTCGCCACTTGGAGGTAACAGCACCCAAAGTCCAAGAGTGGGCACCTTCTGCTGCATCATGACAATGTATCTGCACACAGGGCTGCCAGAACAATAGACTTTTTGGAAAGGGAAAAAGTGTGAGTGTTACCTCATCCCCCCTATTTACCTGACCTAGCCCCATGTGACTTCTTTCTGTTCCCTAAAACCAAGGAAAAAATACGTGGGCAGCGGTTTTCGTCAGATGAAGAGGCCATTCCAGTGTACGAGATTGCACTAAGTGACATCCCGAAAGAAGCTTGGATTGAAACGATTTCTAAGTAGTTTCAGAGAATGGGAAAAAAAAAAAAAAAAAAATTATTTTGAAAAGTTGTAATTGCTGTTTTGCAAATAACATTTTTTTCTCACACTCTGCTAACAATTTTCGGCATAAGTCTCGTATTCCGTAGTGATTAAATCCTACATAAATTACATATACTAATTAGGAACATGTTTCGCCCTAGTTTCGGGCATCTTCAGCCTAATAATAATCTTCAGGTCAAGTCTTTAAACCAATTAAACATTAGAACTTAAAACTAAATAAAATGGTCATCATCATCATCATCCTAAACCATCTCCAGTTTCCCGGGTGTGGTATATGAGCCTCCTCCATCTCATCCTGTCCTTGTACCATTCTTCCTCCACGAACTTGTCCCAATCATGACCTCTCAGCATTACATCGCTCTTAACTAAATCTATCCATTTCCTTCGTGGCCTTCCCACGGGTCGTCTTCCTTCTATCTTTCTGTCAAATTCCTTCCTTGCAGTTCTGTTTACTGGCATCCTCTTCATGTGACCAAACCACTTCAGTCTTGATATCTGAATCTTATTGAGGAGAGAGTCATCTATTCCTACTTCTTCTCTAATTTTCTCATTCCTAATCTTGTCTTTCCTGGTTTTCTGGATCATAGTGCGTAGGAATTTCATTTCAGCTGCCTGAAGTTTGGAATTATCTCTATTGGTTAGTGTTGTGGTTTCGAGACTGTATGTAAGAATTGGTGTATAATAGGACTTGTACAATGTCATTTTTGTTTTCATGGGTATTTGCTCATCCCACAGCAGGTGTCTTACCTGGTGGTAGAATTGTGTTGCCTTATTGATTCGATTGTTCACCTCATGTTTTGCTAGGTTGTCATTTGATATAACGCTACCCAAGTATTTGAAAACTGGAACGCTGTCCAGTTGAGCTTCATTTAACATGACTATTGGTTCTGCTCCTTCCCCATACACTTTCATCACCACCGTCTTGGTCCTGCTGATGTTTAAACCATATTTCTTGAACTCCTCATTCCAGCTTTGTATTCTCTCTCCCAATTCATCTTCTGAGTCACTCCAGATCGCAACATCATCTGCAAATGTGAAGGCTTTGATATCTCCATGTTCTTTCCTTTTAATAGATTTCATTACTACATCCATTACAATAATAAATAGAAGTGGTGACAATGAGCTGCCCTGCTGCACTCCTCTCTTTGTTTCAAACCAGTCCGACAAACCACAGCCTACTTGAATACAGCTTCTGTTCCCACTATACAACATTTTCACTTTGTCTATGAGGCTGTCTCGCACTTGAAGTTCTTTCATGCATTGCCAAATTCTTTCCCTTGGTACACTATCGTATGCTTTCTCAATGTCCAAAAATATTAGGAATAAAGGCTTGTTCTTCTCCCAGTATTTTTCCATTAGCATCCTAATTGCAAATATAAGGTCTGTAGTTGACCTTCCTGGTCTGAAACCATACTGCTCTTCTTCCAAAATTGGTTGAACAATATCTCTGATTCTGGTCTCTATTATTTTTTCCAATATTTTCAGGACATGAGACAGTAGTGTGATACCAGGTAATTAGCACATTTTTGTCGGCTTCCTTTCTTGAACAGAGGTACAATGATGCCCATCTTCCAGTCCTCAGGAATAGTATTTTCCTCCCATATCTTGTTGAGCAGTCTATAGAGCCATTGGATTCCTGGAACTCCCGCTGCTTTCAGCATATCTGCACTTAGTTCATCTACGCCCACTGCCTTTCCTTTCTTCATGCTCTTGAGCGCATTTTCAACCTCAAGCCATGTAATTGGTGGTTCAGTTGTGGTTCCTCGACTTGGCTCTCCTCTATCCGTTATGTTTTCTGTATCTCCATTCAGCAGCTTTTCGAAATAGATCTTGAGTTCTTGTTTAATTTCTCCCTCTTCTTGTGCCAGAGTTCCATCATCACGTTCTATTGCTTTTATGGTCTCTTGATCCCTTCGCTTGTTTTTCACTACTCTGTATAGCAATTTCATATTTCCTCTACTGTCCTCTTCCAGTTTGTCTGCAAACTCATTCCATTTCTTCTCTTTTTCTTCCCTTACAATGTTCTTTACAGCAAGTTTCTTGTTCCTGTATACTCCTTGAAGTCTTTGTATTTCTTGTTCATTTCGTTCTTGTCCCTGTTTTTGTTTCTCCTTGTCCAGTGCCTTCTTTATTTGGTTTCTTTCTTTCACCGCTGTTTTCACTCTATCATTCCACCATGGTGTCTCCTTTTTTCTTTTGATAGAACTTGTAACTCCACATAGGTTTTTGGCTTCTCCCACAAAGGTGTCTTTGAAGGCCTTCCATTCTTCATTAACGCTGGTTACTTCACACTTCGGCAAACTCTGTTGAATCCTTAGTTTGTATTCTTCCTTTATTTGGACTTCTTGCAACTTCCAAGTTTTAATCCTTGGTTTTTTCGTAATAAGTTTCTGCGTTTCATTTGTCTTATGTTTGAAGTCTACTACCAACAATCTGTGGTCACTGTCCATGCTTTCACTAGGGATGACCTTTACATCTGTGATGTACCTACCACCATCTTTATTTGTGATTACGTAGTCAATCAATGTTCTATACTGGCCATCCCAACTGTACCTTGTTATTCTGTGACTGTCTCTTTTTTTGAAGAATGTATTTTTGATTATAAGATCATTTCTTCTGCACAGATCTAATAGTTGTTCTCCTTCTGGGTTCCTTTGTCCAAATCCATGTGGACCAATGATGTTCTCGTACCCAAGTCTGTCTACCCCAACTTGAGCATTTAGATCTCCAATAATAATAACATTTTCCTCATTAACTGTATCTTCCAGGTCTTGCCGAAATTTCTCTTTGTCTTCCTCACTGCAGCCTGTCTGTGGGGCATACACTTGTATGATAGTGTACTTAGTGTTCTCCAGTTTCATGGACATTTTAATGATTCTATCACTTTTACAGATAACTTCAGCTGTAGCATCAGTCCTTTCGTTAATTAAGAATCCAACACCATTTTTCGCTACCTTCTCCTGTCCACTCCAGTAGAATTTATAACCTCCACGAAGTGTCTTACTTCCAATCCCTTTCCATTTGGTCTCACTTAATCCCAATATTGATATTTTTCTTCTATCCATCATGTCTAGGAGTTCTTCTAACTTTCCAGTTAATGATAGAATGTTCATAGTTCCAATTCGGTATTTGGGTCTCTTTTTTATTTGGGGTTTCCTTTCAGAACATTGTATATCATCAGCCTTACGGTCATCATACTTTACAATTGTCTGAGAGGACGTGTCAGTCCGGTCTATAACATTCTTTCCGAGGCTCTTTTTCTTATTGAAAGCAACTATACTCAATACTCTCCTGCTGACTTGCTAGGCCTAACGCATAAGAGGATTTTCTTTCAGGGTTTACTCCCTTAGCCTTTGAGGATGCCTTCCTCGTCCTACAAGGCAGTAGGTTCCATCTGTACACCCCAGAAGGATGGGTTGCCTCTTCCGCCATCTCCGCCGTACCGAAGTCCATCTTCTCCGCCGTAGATGCCGTCTTATGCTTAATTATTATTTTTTTTTTTTTTTTTTTTTTACAAAAAGTTGTGCCTAGGTGATATTTACATAGATTTACAATGTGTACATTAATTATAACCCAGAATTTGTGACAAGTCTAATGTGATCTACGAAAGGGGTTTCTCTGCTTACATAAAGATACTTTCTGACTGTCACACAAATCTGCCTCCTGATAATGTTGAAACCTTGGTTAGTTTGTACTTTGTAGACAAGTAATTGTAAATGTGAAAAAATGTAGGCTATGTATAAATTCGTATTACAGAGCAGATCACCTAACTTCATTTCAAGGTATCAGCGATTTACATACTGGTATTTATTTCTATAAAATTTTGTATATTTAGTTGTTTTAAGATTTCATAACAATTTAATACATTACAAGAGTTCACTTTAAAACCCCGTCTGTCTGGCAGGTCTTCTTCCCGGAGGCTGGTTGGATCCTCAAATAGCACCACCAAAGGCTATGCACTTATAGGGAAACCACAAAAACCAATGACAGTACCAAAATGAGGCATACTACGCAAGATGAGGAGTGAGGTAGTTTGCCATTGCTTTCCTCACTGGGCCAGACAGTGCTATTGTAGCACAACTAACCCTATGAATAACACCTTTCGTGACACTCAGACACACTGGTTGTACTCTGAATGTCATTCAGCACCACCTACACCCCAGCAGATTCTATATTGTCACAGCCATGGATGAGACTGGGACTTCAGTGGAAGCTACACTTTGCTCTGGCTGTGCCTACCACCCCTAATCGTAAAATTTAGATTTACCCCATATTATAAGGAAGATATCACAAGAAACATTGATCAGTATGACAATTTATTTCAAGAAAAACCTACTGAAATAGTGACAGTTTTATCACCGAAATCAATAGTTTCATTTCACCAAAAAATAAAGAAAAAGATACTAATGCTTGTGGTGATAGTAAAACGATGTCCAATAACCTTCCCAGAATTTAATTAAGAGTAGTGAAGTAGCTAATGATAATGGTTCCCTTTAGTCTAGCGCTAGTCGCAGCGATGCTGAAATAGGGGTTAAAAATGGTCGTAATGAACTTCTCGCTGATACTGATATGAACATAATGGACCACATTTCTCATTCAGTAAATGGTAGGTCACCCCATGTTAATCCTGCTCTGGACAATATTCGCAAACGGGACTTAATATTCTCCGCAAAGGAAAAGGGCCTACGGTCATCGAGTTCTTAGAAAGAGTAGAAGAAAGAGTGGGGTGTACCTCAATGTTTTCAGACCTGCTTGTTCCAGTCATTCCTGGATTGTTACAAGGTACGGCCAGCAAATGGTTCCAATTTTGCAAGTACAGGAGTCGATGTTGGGCTGATTTTGCTAAAGAAACTTAAAATTTGATTTGGGTTGCCTGATATGGACTTCATCCTCAAGCAAGAAATACTCAGAAGAACGCAAGGTCAGAAAGAGCCCGTTGATTAATATGCTACAAATATTCTAACACTTCAATCGCCTCGATGTTAATGTCCATGAATCAGACATCTTCGACACATTTTATCGAAAACTAGCTCCTTGATATAAATTATTCATAAGAAGGTCAGAAGTAAACTGCGATGATGACATAATTAATCTGGGTCATGAATCTGAGTCAACTCTGCACCTAAAAAACTTATATTAACCTCGTCCTCCACCAGCCGATTGTTCTTTCCCTGATGTTTCTTTCCGTGCTGTGCCAAAAACTGTCTCCTTCGCTAGGTCACCTACTCATCTTTAATATCCTAATAGGACTATTGAACATTTAGAATCAACTCGGAGCCGATGACCTTACATCTTAGGCCCCTTTTAACAACAAGCATCAGCAAGCAGAATCAACTCATCCCTCTGACCGCACCACCTTTTGAGTCAGGATGCATCTTGTATTAAGGTGTCAAATTCGATTAAATGTTGTAAGTCAAAGTCTTCTGTGATTTAGTAGGTGTCTATCGCAACATCTGTTCGCAGTGTAATACCAATCAGGGAAACTAGCTTTGCAACAGCATAATGACTCACAGTTGGTGGCTAATAACTATTCAAATCGTAAGATTTGCGGACTTCCTTCATCTTCACCCTGGTCCAAGGTTCTTTGTGGTTCACGCATGATAAATGCCCTATTGGACACGGGATCTTGCAGTTCTTTCATCAATCTTTTGTCAAAGGAATGGTGTTGAAATATCTTCGTAATAGTAATTGTCCCGAAAGTTGTGTGTGTTCTGACAGTCGCCATGTATTTCCTGTGGAGCGTATCAGAACTCGTGAAACTTCACAACCACTCCTGGGATTGGAACTTCCAACGTTGTCCCAGATCTAGCTGTTCCTCTCATCTTAGGCACAGATTTCATGTTAGCCACATGATTATCCTTCTATTTTATCACTCGCTCCTTGCCTTTCACTCTAGATCTAGTGAAATTTTCCTTTGAAAACCCATTTGGACCTGTCTGAAAGTCAAGCTTCCATACTGAACACCCTCCCAGAAGAATTCCCAGATGTCCTCTCTGCAAAACTACAATGCGCTAAAGTCAAATGTTCATTATAACCGAGTTCACTATATCCAGATTTGACTATACCTCATTAGACTCGCTCAAAATTGAACGAGTGGAGAGTTGTAATTACTTCCTCAGCCGGCCAGGAATTCTGGCACCTCATGAACGAACAATGTAACTCTTGAAGGTCTTTCCATTGGGAGCACTAGCGAAAGAGCTCACACGCTTCAAAGTTGGGGACCTGGCAAGAAACATGGAGCAATATTTCCTTTCTCTCAACAGCATATAGGAAGTTATTACTCTGGCAACAAAATTAAAATGTCAGGACCAAAAGCAGGAGAGATCTGTCCATTCCTTACTAGGCAACAATATACAGTGTATCTACGCAAGGAGTAAAACACAAAAAGTGGAAGCCTCCATCATGTATTCTTGTAAGCATCGGATATAGAATTTTAGAAACCACAATTTTTTTCCATTTACACTTTACAAAATTGTTGAAAATCATCACTCTCTTACATACATTCCAACATTTTTCACAACATCTTAAAAATTATAATTTTACCTTCAACAGATAATGAAATGAAAGGAAAGGGCACAAAGATCGGAGCATCTGAAAAAGTACTGGGAGGACCGCAAATCCCAAACAATCCCTTCAAAGAGACCTGAACGATGGAATGACTAAAGCGATCCTATGCAGTCATGAAACAAGAAGAAGAAAAAAAGAATTAAATGAATTCAAGGACACAATTCCAACGGCTGAATACTTACCAAGTTAAGCAGACGAAGACCTTCCAGGAGTTTACAGTTACGGTTTTTCAATCTATGAGCTTCATCAATGACACAGAGACGCCACGCGAACTCTCGAAGTTCCATACAATCAGCAATTATTATTTCAAATGTTGTAATGAGAACATTGAACTTTGGCAAGTCTTTAATTGGCTGACCCTTCTCACTCCTGTAGTACATTTCATACTCTTGAACCATATTCCGACTAGCAGATCTAAAAACAAATATGAAGCTTAAATAGTTATTTTGTTCTAGTAGAAGTTATTAAAAAAATACACATACAATCACTCACCATACGAAATTATCCACAATCTTCGATTGAAAAATATCAAAGGTTCACCTAATTCTCAAAGGGGGAAGGGAATAGTAAGCTATGCTCCAAAGGAAAGCAGGAATGAAGAAGAATGCAAACCAATGTTGAAGAATCTGAAAGAAAGGAGTGGATGTGGGTAAAACCAATGCAAAGATAAGGAAAGGAAATTGTTACAAAAAAAGGAGAAACATACATACAGTTGGGAATAATTACTTACGATCCATGATAAACAATCACATTCATGTCTGTCCAAGCTTCAAACTCCCTCTGCCAATTGGGAATCGTTGACAGTGGTGCTATAACGAGAAATGGTCCACGAATACCATACTCGTAAACAGCATGGATGAATGTTAACGACTGTATAGTCTTGCCAAGCCCCATCTCATCAGCCAAGATACAATTACGTCTGCAAGAGAATAATGTACAGTCAACAAACAACTCTGAAGAGAAAGCAGCTTAAATGCACCTATAAAAATGCCTGCCAACGGTCACATCATCAAAGAGATGATAAAAATGAAACACAATTTTAAAACAGAAACAGACAAACTTATATCATATATTTAGACAATAAACTTACCCGTTGTACCATGAAAACAGAAGCCAATTTAGTCCTTCTAACTGATATGCACGTAATTTGTTTCCATTTTTATAATTTGGAGACTCCTCCAACTTCACCCACTCTTCAGCAGAAGGTTTCTTCTTTGGCTAGAAAACATGAACAAAGTTATATCCCCTTTAATTGCAAACCACTAAGAAAATGACATACTTTCATAAGTTACTGAAAGGGACCTCAGAAAGGGGTGTATAAAATGTTTCATTACTGGTGGTAAGAAAAAACGAGACAAGAAGGTGTAAGCGGTAAAAAGGACCAATTACTTTCAAGCAACAACGATAATAATAGGTATGATATAGGCTTGAAACTGTTTAGGCTTTTGGGCTTACGCCGTGTCAAGAAAATAAGGTGAAATTCTTTACGTTTCAAGTTTTCTGCGAAACGTTAAGAATTTCACCTTATTTTCTTGACACGGCAAAAGCCCAAAAGCCTATACAGTATCATGTCTATAAGTGTGGGCTGTGAAACCATTAATGGCAACATGATACAGGCTTTTGGACTTATGCCGTGTTAAGAAAATAAGGTGAAATTATTTATGTTTCGCAGAGAACTATGCTCTGCGTCATCAGAAGAAAATCTGGACTGTCCTCAAGAAAGGCTTCTAAAACAACGAGCTTTGAATTTAGATGTTACCCAATAAAGTGGAAATAGTACGTTCATTCGTCACCAGATGGCACCTCGGATGCAGTACAGCGCTAGCGTTCAAAGCAGAGGCTGACGGAACCATCAGAATCAGTCCAAGACGGTCACGTAACATAACAGGCATACGCACATATGAAGATATGACATTGACACAAGTCTTGAATGAAACATCTGGAAATGAGTCCCGTAAGAATTTGGAAAACACCGAAACGAAATAATAGAGAAGGGACAGGGAAGGGAACTACCTACGTAAATCCTTAATGGCTGGCAACCAGAAATTATTTAATTGATAGTCAGTGTCCCTATTGAAATTATGATTTCTACGTATTTCCATAGCTCACAGTCTGGTAAAACCAAGGACAAACTGTCCCCATTTTTACATCTTGGAGTATACAAAATTTCCTGTACTTGCGGTAAGGTATGCATTGGCCAAACATGCTGGTCCATTGGTACTCGTATCAAGGAACATGAACGTAATATTCGTCTCAACCAGCCAGACAAATCAGCAATACCTGAGCACGCTCTATCATCGGGTAATGATGTCATGTTCCAAGATGCTCAAGCTCTTACTCGCACAAGATACTACAGGTCCAGGATTATACGGGATGCTGTTTGATAATATAGTTGGCTGTACAGTCAGGGTCTTTAAAACATAAGGATATGCTGCCTTATAGTATTGGGTGGGAACTCATTATGATATGCTAGGACTACTTCAAGTCAGGATTTGCATGTCTATCTGTGTGCATGAATTTCACAGGAAGGGGCAAAGCACCTCATTTGTCCACAACATCGAAACAATGAAGGTTATCAAAATTTTGCCGGCGGGGTTTTTCCACAACCATGCAATCGATATAAACCGGGGACTCACGGACAAAGAGATATAATGCATGGATGACACTCCATGGATTTTGATACATATGATATATGGAAGAGTTTCAATTGAATGAAACTGACCTGATTGAGGTCTGGCATGTATGCCTTGATGTGAATCAGAAGGGAGTGATCCCCATGTGTATCATAAAGAGGCCCAGTGAGCCGAAAGAATGCCCGCTTTGAAGGAAACAAAATGTTTAAAGGTCCCATTATCTTGAGACAGTTGCCAGATCTGTGTGAACCAGGCCAAGATAAGAAGGTGCTGGATGACTTTTTATTTTATGCATTTATGTTTATGTGCAGTTACATCGCGTATGTAAGGGAAGTGATGTATGGTTTAACTTACAAATTTGCAAAATATTTCTGTTCCTAACATCGTAAGTTTCAAACTACCAAGGCGATTTTGCAAAAAACCTGTTCAAACTTATCGCAAATTCAATTACATACTAAAGTAATTAGCATGCGGTCTTCGTAAAGTTTGTTTCGTTGCCACTTCATGGCCAATGACTTCAGTTTGTAATTATATATTGTACATATTTGTGTTAGCCGTTTTTTGTTTTTATATTTTTATGCTTTCTCTGATTAAATCTAGTTCAATTTTATCTTGTTCCTTATTTAGCCACAGAACGTTTCCTGTCCTGTTAGAGATCTTTAAGATTCTTTTCAGTTATACTTAATCTAGACACCGAACCATACACGAGCTCGCTGATGACCTAGCCAGGTGAAGAAACAGCAGGAACGATAGGTAAGTTGCCCTTTTCTGTAACCGCCCAACTTGATTTATTTTCCCACGTGTCTTTAGGGTACAATATGTGCGTACGCCTGTTATGTGATCCTTTCAGACTGATTCTGATCGTTCTGTCCGCTTCCACTTCGAAGGAGACATCTGGTGATGAACGTACCATTTCCACTTCTAGTGGGTAACGTCTAAATTCAAAGCTAATTGTTCTAGAAGCCTTTCTAGAGGACAGTTGAGATTTTCTTCTGATGACCGAAACGTAAAGAATTTCACCATATTTTCTTGACAAGGCATAACTCCAAAAGCCAATATCATGTCTGAAAGTACAGGCCGTGAAAGCATCAATGGCAACAATAGCAATGATTTCCTTGAATAGTGATTGAATTTAAGTTGCATGAGATCACATTTCTGAAGGCCCCAACATAAAGACCTTCAAGAAATAAAGCATTTAAAATGCAATGCACAGGGCGGACAATGACAATGTTTGGAGCGTGACAAGGCCTCAAGTTCTACAGGTGATACAGTGTGCTGATGGAGATTACCACAGCCCTATCTTGAAATGGTGAATAAAAAGCTTTTAAAGGTTTCTTCTGAAACCCGTTATAACGTAATTCCTTTCATCACTTTTACCAACATATAAAACTTGACTTTTCTTTCGTTTTTGATGGAATTCCGATGGATCCCTTATATATCAGCACTTCCGACAACCGCATTTGTGGACACTTGCCTTGCACCGAATTTCTTAAATAGATCTAAAGACTTACCAGTTGACTGGTACCTCAGTGCTGAGCTTTTTTCTTCCAAAGTAAAAAAAATTCTAGAAGCCTCAATTTTTAACTTATCAGTTAGCTCACCATTGCTGCAATCTGACCAGAAATTTTCAATTTTAAATAGTTCAGTATCACCTACTCTTATTTACCCACTCCAAGTTACTCCCCTAAACAAGATACCTAAAACTTTTCTATCAGATGCGGATAAAATACTGAAGAGTGGAACTAAAGAATTATTACAACTACCAGCAGACGTTCTGGATCACATGATATACACCGAAAAGAAGCATAAAGGCCTCGGTTTATTTTGCGCCACTTGGGAAGCCAAACTACAGCATATTAACATCTGTAATAAATTATCGCTTGCAAATAACGGCTACATTAATGCAACTAGGAACCTGGAACAAGAACGTACAATTTGTTTGCAAGATCTAGGCATAGAAATGAATGAACGAGTTATGTCCAAAAATAGCCATCTTCCCAATGTAAGGAACGTCCGACAGATACTACGAGACAGAGAATTTCAGTCATGGACGAAGTTGCCGCACAAAGGAAAGAGCGTTGGACTCTTCCAGGAATACACGCCAGGGAACAAATGGATAAGAGATCACCGAGGCTTATCCTGTGCGGAATGGAGAGAAGCCATCAAGATGACAGCGAATGTTTGCACCGTTCGCTCCGTGCCGGGAAGGTCCCAGGACAACACCCTCTGTCGGCGTTGCCACAGAGAGCACGAAACTCTTGCCCATGTCCTGGGAGCCTGCCCACACGGGGAGGTATTGAGAAATTCCCGCCATCATACAATACGACACATGATTGCGACCTCGCTGAGGGATCATGGTTTCACGGTGCATGAAGAGGTCTCTGGCCTAGCTTCTGACGGGAGTAACAGGCGTATTGACATGATAGCTTTTCAACCTGCTAGCAAGCAAGGACTAATCTTAGATCCCAGATGCCAGACCAATGTATCGGTCTTTTTTCACCGATAATAGTGTGGAAGACGATATTGATGGGTTCAATGGACAACTTGACTTTGAAATAGAAAGTGAATAATGACAGATTTTGATTTCATTTATGTTTCTTTCTTAAATTTTGTTTAGTTACTGAGCAGTATTGTGTTTCATGCTAATTAGTGAAGAAGACTTCCAATGGCACCTAGGCTAGGCGTTCGTGGGTTAATTTCTATTTAATATCAAAGTTCAAAGAAGCTAAACAAAGTACATCTACATGCAACAAAAGGTTGCACTTCTCATTTTAATATATTTGAAGAACACACGATCTTTTATTCTCTGTTACCAAAACAATGGATTACAAAATGTTCTTTGAAGTGCTGGAAAGTGAATCTTCTCCTATTATCTCTAAGGCCAGATTTATATTGACAAACTGCGCTCAACATCGGAAGAAGTAATGGGGGCATAATTCAACTTCACAATATCTGCTGGGGTTAAATCCAATGTTAATTTTGCACTTAAATCTCCACACAGCATTGGAGCAACCTTTGTCGTTTCTTCATATCCAGGGTTCATTGAAAGTGCAGTGGCCATCTTCATGTTTGCTACATCTGCAACTTTACATGTACCACGATTTAGTTGCTCCAAAGTTTTATTCACAATTTCACAACTTTCAGAAAGTGAGAGAAGCAAGTTTTGGAGCCTTTTCAGTGCTTTTGTGATGCATGAAAAATATGCTGAATATAACACAAGTCATTTCTCACACAACTGTTTTCGCGACTTCAATTGCGGCGGCATCTTCAGAGTCCATGGCATGGAGAACGTTCTTAATACAGTCTATTTATTCAACATAATATTCAACCCCTTGCAGCCCCGTACCCCACCTAGTTAGAATCGGCTTAGACAGCAATGGAATCTCTGGGTACATTTCTTTCAAAAGATGAACTCTTCTGTGGGCTTTGAGAAAAACTTTTTTCACTGAGGAAATAAGTAAATCTACTTTGAGGTAACTCCCTCTTAACACTTCTGCCACACAATGAAAGGCATGTGCTACACATGTTAAATGAGTCATCTTAGGATATACAACACACAATGCTTCTCTGGCTTTTATCATATAAGGTGCAGCATCACTAATAAAAAGTAACACTTTATTTTACTTAATGCTCTGTGGCCACAGAATACCCATAGCCGCATTGAACTGTTTTGCTATAGGTTTGTTATCGCACTTTTCTAGAACATCACAGTGTAAGAGAATCCGTTTACAATAATCTTCACTTAACAAACCAATGATTATGTTGCCAATCAGCCTGCCTTCCTTGTCTGTTGTCTCATCAATGGAAACCCAAATTGGACCGGATTTAATCTCTTGCATTATCTTACGAACAGTTTCATCGTATCTGGCTGAACAGTATGTTTGTCTGAACGTTGACTCATCCGGGATGGATCGTTAGTATATTCGAGGAATTCCCTGAAGAACTGATTATTCAGTTTGAAGAGAGGTATGTCAACAGAAATGACAGCACGGCGGAGATCGGTGTTGAACTCAGACGTTACACTAGAAGTTGCAGGTTGTGTCAGAAACAAATGTCTCTGCTTGGAATCTCGTTGTTTGTTAGCCTGGTGTTTACCGGTTGAAACATGCTGTAGCACAAGGAACTATTGAGTAGATGTCACTGTACAATGACACAAATGACAAAATAGTATCTTACTGTCAGCTGATAAACCATCTTCTTTAAATTCTGATACATAACTTTTCAAGTTTAAACTGGTTGACTGAGCTACTTTAGGCATATTGTAACAACATTAATGTCTCCAATGAATATCAATATACAACTGCACACACTGAACGTACAACACTATGATCCGTCTCACTGCTAATTCAAACTGCGAATGACTGGTAGTGAACTAGATGGAGTTAGGAAGCAATCAAAGAGAATGCCCAATTGCAAACTAATCCAGAAACCACTAGGTCATCGTCGATGAATGAGATTTCCCTAGTTACGAAATTATGGCACAGAGACAGTTGACGTTATGTAATACAGCTTATCAGTGCTGTAAGTGTGATTCAGATAGTCACGGTAAAGACCGGCTGATCTCCACCACTTCCGGGCTCAACCTCTCTCTTTCTTCGCACCGCTTATCAGCTTATTTTATCAGCCCAGATGTGTACAGGCGTGATAATGACCAGCACACCAGTTAAAATACTAATTTTTTAAATATAGATTTTTAAATTATTTCTCCATTATTGAGAGGACTGCTAATTTAATAAAATTTAATACTTTTTGGCCAAAACAAGGACTATATTGATTTTAATGACTAAGAATATGGAACATATGTGTTCAACTCCAAAATATAGAAAAGTATGGAAAATCATCATCATCATCATCATCATCATCATCATCATCATCATCATCATCATCATCAGTTTTCCACTCCAGTTGCCCGGGTGTGGTTTACGAGCACTCTCCACTTCTGTCTGTCCATGTACCACTCTTCTCTCAAGACGACATCCCAGCTGATTCCTATTGTTCCTATGTCATCTTTCACTTGGTCCAGCCACTTCTTCCTAGGTCTTCCTACCGGTCGTTTTCCGGCCACGACTGTGTGTAGCCATTGTTTTGCTGTCCTTCCATCGTCCATTCGTTTGACATGGCCAAACCATTTCAAACGGGCCCTTGTCACTTTTTCATTCAGGGATGGGTACACACCAGCTTGCTCCCTTATTCTTTCATTCCTTACCCTGTCCCTTTTTGTCTTCTGTACCATAGTTCATGGGAACTTCATTTCTGCGGCTTGTAGTTTGCTGTCCACTTGTTGGGTTGTTGTGCAGGTTTCTAGGCCATATGTTATTATGGGGGTGAAGTATGATTGGAATAGAATCTGCTTTGATCTTAAGGGAACTTGTTCGTTCCAGAGGAGGTTCCGAACTTGATGGTAAAACTGAGCTGATTTTTGAATGCGGTTGTTAATCTCATGCTGTATTCTGTTATCACTTGAAATGATGCACCCAAGATATTTATATTGGTCTACTGTTTCCAGTTGTGTACCTTCCAGCATTATTTTTCCTTTCTTCTTCTGCCTGTTGACAGACATAGTAACAGTTTTCGATTTATTTATTGTTAATCCGTGTGCTTTCAAATGTTCATTCCAGGTGTTCAGCCTCTCTTGAACTTCCTTCTCTGTATTTCCCCAAATGACTACATCATCTGCAAATGCAAATGCATTGATGTCCATATTGTTCTTCTGCTTAATTTCTTTCATGACTTCATCCATGACAGTGATAAAAAGTAATGGTGAAAGGGTACTGCCTTGATGCACTCCTTTAGTGGTTTGGAACCAATCAGAATTACCGTTTCCTATCTGTACGCAACTGCAGCAGTCTTCGTAAAGCATTTTAACTTTCTGGATAAGCCCTTTGGGTACATTCTTCTTTCTTAAACATTCCCATATAGTCTTCCTTGGAACACTATCAAATGCTTTTTCGAGATCCAAAAAAACACTAGTGTTAAGTCTTTGCCCTTCTCCCAATGCTTTTCTAACAGTATTCTAAGTGCAAATATGAGTTCGGTAGTTGATCGGTGTTCTCTGAATCCATATTGTTCTTCCTGTAGTTGTGGTTCTATTATTTTCCTTAGCCTTTTTTCAAGTATTTTCTCAAATATTTTCAAACCATGAGACAATAAAGTGATCCCTCTATAATTGCTACATTTCTTCCGGCTTCCTTTTTTGAAGAGAGGTATTATTATTCCCTTATTCCAATCATCTGGGACTTTCCTATTCTTCCATATTGCATTAATTAATCTATGAAGCCACTGTATTCCTATTGCACCAGTTGCTTTGATCATATCTGCACTGACTTCATCAAATCCTGTAGATCTTTCTTTGGGCATAATATTAAGGGCCGTCTCTACTTCCTTCCATGTTGGCGGACTCTCTTGGTCAGGCTCATCATTGCAGCTTAAACTGACCTGCGTGGTTACATTATTGGAGTCTTTCCCAGTACTGTTGTATAAATTATCAAAATAGGATTTCATGATCTTCCTTATTTCTGTCTCCTCCCTAACTATGTTACCATCTGGTTCCTCTATTGCTGTTATGTATTCATTGTCTCTTCTTATATTTCCTATTGTTCGGTAAAGTAGTTTAGAATTAGCTTTGCTGTCTTGCTCTAGTTTATCTGTGAAATCAGTTAAAGCTTTCTGTTTTTCTTCGGCCACAATTTTTTTTACTTGTAACTTCTGATCTCTGTATTCTGCTGCAGTTCATTTACTCCACACGTCATGATTCGTAAAGATAATGCAAAATATAATTAATTTGAGGTTCTTAAAGAGATATGCATTTACATATAAATCCGTTCCCTGGTTATCAGCAAGCAGCAGTCACTGTCATGCTAGATGCCATTGGTTAGTCATGTCCACTGAACTGTAGGCAGTACCGGAATGACGGCTGTACAGGAGCGAAGTGCGGTTTCAGGTAAGACTAGCTGTACGGCCTAGAGGCACGACTGACGTACGCATACATGCCGCGAGACACATGTAAATTCACGAAATATAATATTAGGTGGAAGGTCTCTTGCAAATTTCACATGATTGACAGTGAAGGATACATCTCAGAAGAGTAAAAGGCAATTAGAAACTGAAAAGGCTATGGATATTGAACAAAATGAAAATGTATTCTAGAAAAAAATTACGGAATAAGTAGAAAGTCATGCCTCCCATGGCTTACGCTGCCTGATCCGTAATCGATAGACCCCAAGTGTAAGCATACAAAATGTAGTGCTGTTCAAGCTCTACAAAAAAGTCTAGGAGGGCATATACTTATCTCCAATCATTTGAATTTTAGAGCGATTTTGTTTCAGTCAGTGGTAAAAAAAACTTGTCAATTAAATACAACAAATAAATAAATAAATTAAATAAATAAATAAATAAATAAATAAATAAATAGAGATTGTCCCCAAATTTTACATCCAAATGAACTGTCTAAACTCCTCTAAAACTCATTAAGGATTAGAATAATCTTTAAAGTACATAATTTGCATGAACGGTTCGGGAGTTTGGACCGTTTTAGTCGGGGTGACTCGCTAGTTAACTTCAAAATATCCATAAAAATGATTAATTTCACATTGTACAACAAGCCTGCGACATTCCTACCGTAATATTTTTATGGCATCCGCAATAACGGCAGTCAATAACAACAATAAATTTTAAAATATATGAATAATCCCATAATGAAATTAAATAACCTATGTCCAGTCATTATCTGAAAAAGGGACAATCTTCACTAACTATAGTTAAATAGTTATGTCTCCAGTGGGGACAGATGCCTTAACCTATAGCCGCAACGCTGTTACATCGGTTAGACACTTGTCTCGCAGCACCAATCGCTGCTTAGGAATCATGCGGAGCGCGCAGACTGAAGAACATCTGCAGCTTCCTTCACTGTTTTTGTTCCTGAGTTTCAAGCTGTGCTACGAGGTACTTGTGTCTGTGATAAGTGTTGTACTGCGAGTTACAGCGCACTATGTTCATTATGGCTGCTAAACGTAAGAAGCTGACTCTTCAACAAAAGATCTACATAATTAGTGATATCAAAAGGGATAATAATCAAAAGGGATATTCAAGTACCTTTGTCTCAGATGAAAAAAAAATATGACATGGCACACACTATGCTGTTTGGCAGCATGAAGCAGAAGGGAGCAATTCTGACCGTGGAAGTGGAGTGCGGTTCTAGGGCATAATACGGAAGAATATTCGTTCTTCGCCTACAAGAACTTGAAAACATTTTAATGAAATGATTCATGGGAAAAGTGAGGGAAAATGCTCCAATTGATGGTAACATACTTTTTAAAAAAAGCTTCAGAAGTCGCACTTAAGTTGGGTTTGGTCGAATTCAACACTTCTAATGGCAGGTTTGATCATTTTAAAAAACGGCACAATCTTTTGTTCCAAAACACGTGTGACGGGAGTGCGTAAGTTGACGATGCAGTCGTGTAATGGGAAAAGAATACATTACCTCGACTTCTTGAAGGATACGATGTTAATGATATTTTTAACGCCGATGAAACAGGAGTGTTTTACAATCTGCTCCCATCCAAGACATACATTGTTCACGGAGAAAAATGCTATGGA
Source organism: Anabrus simplex (assembly GCF_040414725.1). Lineage (NCBI taxonomy): Eukaryota > Metazoa > Arthropoda > Insecta > Orthoptera > Tettigoniidae > Anabrus > Anabrus simplex. The sequence goes on along the minus strand of NC_090271.1, from coordinate 228,819,933 downwards.
GGCAAATAAAGTAAAGAAAGACTGACAGCACTTGCGTGTTGACAGCGACGGGAGTGAAAAATTATCCCCACTAATTGGAAAATTTAAGAAACCAAGATGCTTCAAGAACACCCATACACTCCCATGTAAATATGATTTTAATAAATGTGCGTGGATGACATTGAAGATATTTCTAAAATTTTTATGAAGCTTGGATGCTAAGATGGCATACGCAGGAAGGATGGTAGAGCTGGTGATAGGTGTCCAGCTCATCCTTTAGATACATCTTTCTTGCAGTAGATAAAAGTGGTTTCCTTTCCTTCTAACTGCACTAGTCACCTACAGCCTTTGGACCTTGGTATTATTCATTCTGTGAAAGTGAAGTACAGGAAGACCCTGGTTCAAAGAGCTATTTCTTTCCTCAAAAGAAATGAGGAAATGAAATTTAATATACTCCAAACCATGCATATGTTTGTAGCAGCACGGCAACTAGTCACAACAGACACAATTCAAAACTGCTTTGACCATATTGGTTTTGGTGCCATTTCAGATGTTTTATTGAAGACACCACGGATGACATTGAAGATTGGGGTGTTGTATCAAAGGACTCGGGTGGCACAACATTCGAAGAATTTGTTACTTGTGATGATATCCTAATCCCAGCACCACAGATCGATGTTGGAGAACTTTGTAACAATGCAAAAAGACAAAGTACTGAAGAGGAAGAAGAAAAAGAAAATGAAAAAGATCAAGCAGAACCGACTTTTGGGGCAGCAATGGAGGGACTGGATATTGTCCGCTGGTACTTCTCCTTCAACATTGATGAAGATCTCATCAACAGTCTCAACCAAACTGAGAATACTTCTTTCTGTAAGACATCTGGGCAAGAGGAAGAAAACTACTGTACTGGACTATTTCAGAAAGTGAAGGTTAATATGCTTATTCTCATGGTCACCGTGCTCTATTTTTCAAAAATCTCATTAAAATTATGTTAGGTCTCTCTTCCTTCAACTTAAAACTGCAAGTCAGTAGTAGCTATGTCTCTTTCCCTTGCTGCAGGTTATGCTCCCAATGATCCACAAAGGAATTTGTTAAGTCTGCTGTTTTGTAAATATTTTCTGTTATTCTTGTGTTAATATGAGTTTTTATTATTAATATTTTCATTTATTATTTCTTGACATTACATTAGTTAAAGACAAATGTATTGCGGAGGTACCAACCTTTGAAGAGGGTTATCAGTAACCCCACTTTTAAACCGCACACCACCACCCCCCACCCCCTCGGCAAAATGTTTACGAGTCAAATCCAAAGCACCCTGTTTGCCCTTTCCTACAGCAATCTATTCTAAAGTATATCATATTACACAATAAAATTTGCTCATTACCTGTTAGTTCTGCAATAAAAAATTCTTTGTATCTTGTTTCGCACCCAGCAGCCGCCTTTCAGTGTACGTTTTCTTGAAACATACTTCCCCCTGACATGACATTTTCGTCTTCAGAACCATAAGCGGTTCCAGGGTAGATGTACTTAATGTAGGCCTGAATTCTGTCTGATTTTAGTAAACACTGAAAACTCTGTGGGAGAGTAATCTGTGAGGTACACTTAATACTGGAAATACAACATTACTTAAGATTTTATACATAATTTGTCCACTTTCATTATTAAACTCTGCAATGGTGCCCCAGTTCACATCTATGTTAGGTCCATGTACAATAATATTGTATATTATACATATATACACTGTAAAATGAGGTTACTTGAGTGCGTGGAGTGACAGTTTTGACGATTCCTTCAATATAATCAGAATAATATCATTATGTATTAACGTTTTTCTATATTGTGTATGCTTCCGTCCTTTGTTCATGTTTGAAATAATCTTTATAAGTGTATTTACATTTAACCACTTAATATTTCAAGAAGATCTTGTCACAATGTTACCCCCATTAGGCTGGGTTACTTTGTGACACCATCTTTTTACCATTGTATTTCCACGTTTGGTGCAGATGTCACAAAGTTACCCCCATTAAGTCGTTACTTAAGACTCTGGCTAAATATAAAAGGAGAATCTCTTTCATATCCATGATGATACAACACACTATATTTTTTAAACCCTCAGATATAACCACTTGAAATATCTGCATCATTCAAGAGTGAATAGTTTGCAAACTGTTTACTTTTTGCTGTGTTTTGTGAGTTCTGGAATGTCATAGATTTCAAGTTTTCTCCTTTGTATGGTTGGACTAATTTTACACCATATTTTGACATCTGCATACTATATTTCATCCTTGATATCCGCCCACTTCACGGTGCTATCCATAGCACTGATAACTGCACCTTGATTGTATACTTTCATTACGATTCCTGGACAGTACAGTTACGCGTGTCCCAACAATCTTATCATCGGATTCCAAGATACGATTTTCACGAATAGGAAGTTCTTCAGAGTCAGAATTAAATTCTTCTCCATGCAATGAGTTGTCTTTTGACTCAGTACAGATGTCATCATTGTCATTTTTACTTGAATTCTCCTTTCGGGTGTCTTTAATTTTCTTTGAGGGACAGTTCCCATCGGTGCCACTACAGCTAGGAATCTCATCTACAGTGTCAAAATCTGAAGCTGTCATACCTCTTCCAGATGGCACATCTATACATCTCCCTTTTCTTCAGCCATTAATTGTTACCTTACCTCTTTTGAGATTCAGGTGTTCAATGAAACTTAGTTACAGCTTGTTTCATAGCATCACTTTCTACATACATTGCCCTGTTATACATGTGCTTCAACACTTCTTCCTGGCTTAGAGGGCAAATACTACATTACCTGTATCAAGAACTTAGATTATTCAGACAATTTTCAACTAGTTCTCAAATAGATCTTAACAAGAGATGGACATTCTTGCTTCAGTATAGTGGAACATCGTTTACAGACTCCACATTACTAAAAAAGGCAATTCTAGAACACTGGGGTTACTTTGTGGCAGAGTCATTGTTGTTATAAAGATACCCCTTAAACTTCTCTTTATTTTATTTTAACACAAATAACTGAAAGAAAGCTCAAAGCGACATAAGAATCATGCATTTTTATCAGGAAACATGAAATGAAGATTTCCACTTACTTTGATGTATGTACCTCATTAACGTTTTCTGTTGCCGACAAAAGTTTCCTACTATTCACAAAATCACGTGCTCAGTACAATACACCAAAAGGCTCTCTGTTGCCAACAGTCCAACACTTCGGACATTATCATTGTACACACAGGTAGCAGCATTATTGACGAGTGAAAACATATAATGTTCCTTGTCAGACCATCGATGCATATCCCGCGAAATATGAAATTATTTGCGCACACCTGTCACAAAGTGTTTACGGTGTATATATATATATATTTATTTATTTATTCAGGGAAAGCATCACACTGGTACACTGCAAATTCCTCTTAGATTTGTCATGTTCACTTTCCTTGGACATGTTGAAGAAATTCATTATCAAGGGGAAATTTCTTGTTAATGTAACTGCAAACTGCTATATAAAACTCTCTAACAGAATTATAAAACATCTCTTCATCACAGTCATTATCTTTATGCCCTGGCTTTTGCTGCTATTACAAAGTCCTCATTGGCTTTCTAGTATTTCCTCCACATGAATTCAATACTCAAAAGGGAGGTAGATTCTGACTGAATAGAATATGGCTGGACAAATCTGATCAATAGGTCAGTTAAAATACCAGTAAGTTTCCTTCTAAGATGATGTATGGCTGGAGTATCTTGTCGCAGAAATAAATTCTATGAGTTAAAGACAGGAAGTGTACTCTGAAGAAAGCAGCAAAACATTTTTGTGTGTGGGTCTTGAAACAACGTTATTCAAACCGCTTGTTGCTCTCATTTTTATGGTGGGCCTCATTACAAAACAAGAGTGTCAAAGCTTCCCACTGCTAGGAGAACTCGATTAATAGACTGAAGAAGCGAGAGCCAATGGGTACTGACATATTTCAATATTTTGTGACCCTCTGTACCACAAACAGCCTGATATACTTTAAACGTGTTTTGCCTTTTAGAACTCGTATCAAGAAAGTGATACAACTGAACCAAAAAGTTCTCTACATTGACTGATAATTGGGCTGCTGGTTTTTAAGTACAGATGTGCACGAGATGACATGAACAACCTGGGAAATAAACAGAAGAATGCCTGTCGTTCACAAATTTGGCAACACCTTTATTTGCCCCCCATCATTGTGTACGCATTGTCAAATGAAAAAGAAATGCAATTTTCTCATGGAATGGCTAAAGAAGCCTGTGTTGTCAATACTCTCTAACAATGACAATAGAAGTGTTGATATTTGGCCTCCCTGAGCATTAAAATTAAAGAGACGACTATAGGATAAAGTTTAACTGCATCTGAATCCGTACTACCATCAGTAGCCAAAGAAAAAGGCATTATTTGCACAAGTGCACTTACTTCCTTCTTTAGCCTCACATACTGTGTATTGAACTAAAGCAGAAGTTTTAGGTCTTCCAAAACCATATTTCTAAGATATTTGAGAGTCGGGGAACATTGATCTAAATAAATTTCCAGCGTGGTCTGAAACTGATAACGGAATATTATGCTCCAAAAGAGATTATGAGAACAGTAATTCAGCATTTGTCACCGCAGTTTCATTACTTTTTATGAAGAACGATGAAACAGACCTGTTTTGTAATTTTGATTCACTGTATGTATGATGTTTCTTGGATTCTATGTGTCTTCTGCAATCGTCTCATCCACCGTGAGCCACAGAGAAGTCACAAGAACGCACACTGCAGAACACGTGGATTTCACTAACACGTGAAGAAAGTAGGCATGGCCGTTCGTTTGGGTATCGTCTGGAAATTTCTGTACCACTGCTTGCCGTCTTCTTAGCAGAAGATGCAATTTGAGAATTGCTCCGCTTCATTTTACAAAACCAATCGGTCCTTTTTGAATGAACGACTAGGACAATTAGAACTGAAACGCACTAATAATACCACTCACATCTACCCACACAACAAAGAGCAGAATGTGCGGACTGGAGAACAGCAGAGCAAGGAGTAGAGCCTACTTCACAGCCGACATGACGCATCATTCTAGCTAAGAGAGTAGCGGATATCAGTGTAGCTGGCCGTGACTTCACAACGCTCGCAGGAATCAAAAGGAAGTGACGACCAAATACCGTATAATCCCGAATACCACCCGCCACCGAATAAGACCCGCACCCAAAATTTGAGATGGAAAAATACGGGGGAGAAAAAAAAAAGAAAAAAAAGAGGAAATCAAATAACTTACATACCTATGAATACTGAATTTTCACGACCGCATTGTAATCGAAACCGACTTTCAACCTATTAGGTCTTGTCACGTACATTTAGTACGTATAGAAGAGATGTTAAGTACAGAACAAAAATGGCCAACCAGACACCAGTGGGATCCGAACCCACAACCTCCCGATTTCGCGTCGGTTGAAAGTCGGTTTCGATTACAATGCGGTCGTGAAAATTCAATATTCATTGTCTTGGCCCTCAATGGTCAACTTAAACGCACTCTACAGTGAGATTGTAGTAGTACCAGACCTGTAGCTTAGATCCTTTCCAACTGAACAAAGATGGCCTAGGCTACCATAGCTCAATTGGTAGAGCAACCGACGCGAAATCGGGAGGTTGTGGGTTCAGATCCCACTGGTGTCTGGTTGGCCATTTTTGTTCTGTACTGAACATCTCTTCAATACATACTAAATGTACGTAACACGACCTAATAGGTTGAAAGTCGGTTTCGATTTCGATAACTTACATACCTATTTGATTTTCTTCAAATATACCACAAATATAAATTCAAAAAGCTTACAATTAATCAAATAATCACAAAAATTGCAAATAAAATCAGTCCAATAATCAGATCATTCACAATTCACCATCATAATCTGCAGTTTCACCATAGGAACTTGCGTCGCGGGCACCTTTCCATAACTAAGTCATCCTCATTACCGTCCACTGAATTTTGAAATTCCACATTTCTTAAAGCTTTTGGACATTAGATTGTTGGGAATGGGCGACCATGAGGTCTTGATCCAGCTGCATATTAGTCCCACTTCAGACCTCTTCACTCGTCCAGTTGATGTTAACGCGTGATCATCATCAGACATCCATTCGGTATACAACTGTTTCACTGCAGTTTCGAAAGGTCGGTTCACGCAAACATGCAACAGCTGTAGAATAGAAGCGAGTCCTCTGAGAATTTTCGCACGATCGGTTTTTTGTTTCCTCATCATATCTTTTATGGTGTCAGTTGTATGTCCTCGGTAACTGTCCAAAACAAGCATGTTTCATTTTTCTATCAAAGCTCCCGGGCGACGTTGCCAAGTGCACTTCACCCTATCCTCAACTAATGCACTGTCCATCCAGCCAGAATCATGTGTTCTAACAATAACACCGGACGGCATGTATCCTCTCAGAAGTGTTTTCCTTTTCAGAACCGCATGTGGAGGGAGTTTGGTCCCATCCACTAATACGCACACATTACCGTGCATCGTTGCTTTTCGTTACCACCTGTTTTGATGGTTACACTCTGAGAACACTTCGTATCCACTGAATTTTCCAACAGCATTTTAAAATAGACAGCTGTCAGGTCAGAATTCCCAATTTGTGACAGCAAATAAGAATTTTGCTTCCTCAAATGAATAATGTGACGCTGAAAGGCAGTTAATTTTTCTTCATACACCCCAGGGACGCGTTGTGAAATAAGACGTACGTCTACGATTGCAGAATCCCTTTCTCCGATAAAAGTTTCAGGTCCATCCGCGGCTTGCAGTAAAACCCTGTGTTTTGAGTTCTTTTCAGGTCTCTAGCGCTTCCAATTGACACATTTCACTAGAAACAACATATCCTAACTCACGTTTTTCTATCAATTTGCGGAAGCACTCAATTCCGCTCTGCGATCGCAGTTAATTTTTGGAAGTTTAACCTCCTCCTTCCGCCAATCACGAATTATTTATTTATTTATTTATTTATTTATTTATTTATTTATTTATTTATTTATTTATTTATTTATTTATTTATTTAATACATGTGCCACCAACAGAGACACGCTCCAATTATAGGTGGCTTTTACAAATTATTTGAACAAATAACATAGAAATACCAAAAAGAAGAAAATGTGAAAACGCTATGTAAATGAGAATATAATGCTCTGTATGAAATGGATGAAACAATATATCGTATACAGAAGCCTGTTAATAAATCAAACAAAAAATTGTAACAAAATCATGTAAATATTATACATATAAACAAATCACTTCGACGAGAAAAATTCTTTTAATATATTTACATGTGTGTCATATTAATAAGCAAAGTCAAGATCTATATGATACTTATTAACTAAGTTATTGTATGTTTCACACATATTGATAAATGGAGAGTTCTTAAAGAATACAGTTTTGGAGACTGGAGTAATAAACAATTGCCGAAATCTTAAATTTCCTTTTCTAACAGTAAAACATAACTCGTGAAGCGAACTATTATCGTCAATTAATGCATTAACCATCTTATAGAGATAAATTTGTTGGGCTATTACACGCCTACTGGTTAGCGATGCATATTTAAATTCATTCAACAAAAATTCATATGAAACATAATTTCTAAAGGGGAATATCTTATTTTTTTTATAATAAATATATCTTAAAAAGCGTTTCTGCACCCTTTCAATTTGATTTTGGTAAGATTTATAACATAGAGACCAAATTATACATGAATACTCAAGTTTTGATCGGACAATACTATTGAATAATAAGGTGAGTGCATACGTGTTAGAGAAATCTCTTGAATTTCTAATTATAAAACCCAATTTCTTATAGGAATCATTAACCATTGTATTAATATGCTCCTTGAAAGATAAATTTCTTGTAACAATTACCCCTAAGTCATTAACAGAGTGGACAACTCTGAGTTCTTCATTATTAATTTTATATTTATAATTCAATGTATTTTTCTTATTTGAAATCTGAAGGAAACAACATTTATTTATATTAAGTTGCAAACAGTTTTCAATACTCCATGCGTATAAGTAATCCAAATCCTATTGTAATTTCAACATATCAACATTTTTTATCTCTTTATAAAGTTTGACATCATCAGCATATAATAAACAGTGAGAAAACCTAATTCTAGTGGGCAAATCATTAATATATAAAATAAAGAATAAAGGGCCAAGGTTAGACCCTTGTGGTACACCAGAAGTAACATTGTATGTGAAAGACTCATGTTGATGATAGTAAACATATTGTCAGATATTGTTTCCGTGCACTAAGATATGATGCAAGCAGTTTTAACCAAGGAGGGGTCAGACCAAAGCATAACGATTTTTTCATTAAAATGCCGTGATCTAATTTGTGAAGGCTTTGGAAAAATCTGTGTATATTACGTCGACCTGTCCTTGATTATTCAAAACGGTAAGCATATTGTATAAATTTTAATAAATTAGTCGTAGTTGATCTACCTGGCATAAAACCATGCTGATTGATATGTATACCGACTCTCACATGATTAAATATACGCGTGTACATTATTTGCTCAAATACTTTAGCCGGTGCACACAAAATACAAACAGGGCGATAGTTCTCAATAATTTTACTGTCCCCACATTTAAAAACTGGACACACTTTCGCTATCTTCCATACTTTTGGAAAGGTTTGCGTTTTTACCACAATGTTATATAAGGCTCATAAGGGAAAATCCAACAAATTCGAACATGCTTTCAATACGTACGGCGGTATTCCATCAACACCACATGACCTTTTAGGTTTTAATTTTTTAATAGCTAACTTATATTCCTTTTCGTCCACTAATTCTAAAGATAACGGATAATTAACATATACATCAGATGAATCAGGAATATCATAGGTTGGTGGAGGTTTCGAATATACCGATCCAAAAAAGGTTGCAAAGCCATCAGCTATACTTTTATTATTATTATTATTATTATTATTATTATTATTAAGTAACATATTGTTAAATTTCATGCCCTGTTGCAGACCCTCCTTGGTATTTCTTTTGCATTTTATATAGCTCCAGAACTGATTAACATCACTTTTGATATTCTCTTCAAGTTTAGAAATATAATTCTTACACGCTTTACTGATCATATGTTTCGTTTCTCTCCTTAACTGGTTAAATATTACCCTACTATACTCTGAATGTTTCCTTCACTTTCTGTGGATTTCCTTCAGTTTCAAGTTATTTATTATGTCTTTAGTAAACCATGGAGGATACTTTTTCTTTGTGTGAAAATTCTTCATAGGTACCGTTTCACAAAATACAGAGTGTACCTGAGCATAAAAATACTCAACAGCCTGGTCAGCGTCTGTAAATTCTACAATCCTAGACCAATCCATTCGCTCGAACCTTTTATACATTTGAAAGAAATTAGCCCCTCTAAAGTCAAATAACTGCTTAGGTTGTTCAGGTCGTTGTGAAACATGGCTACGCTCTCTGCTTAATAGTAGCGTGACTGCAATTGCAGGATGATAACTATCCTCCTCAATTAAGGGGCACTCATCTCTATATACTGTTAATGTGTTAACATTCGTAATAATAAGATCAAGTGTATTTCCATTTGCATTAAGAATATTATTGACCAAGTGCAACTGATAGAGTGACATAAACTCAGCTAAGGTTCTATATGCAGGTCCAAAATTTACAATATTACTTTGCTCACCAGTAATTAATGGCAAATTAAAGTCACCAGCTATAATAAGATCTAAATTGGAAAAGTCCTTATTAACTTCAAACAATCTATAGAAGTCCAAATATGCTTCCAATTTGGTTGCAGGTGGAAAATACACTGACATTATTACATAACTGTGACCATTAACTATAATTTTTACACAAACTGCTTCAGTATCACCAAAATCTAACGTTATTTGTCTTGATACTATAGAACCTTTAACAGCTATCAATGCGCCTCCTCCTTTTCTTGTACCTCCACGATCTTTTCTATACACATTAAAATCCCTACTAAACAGTTCGCTGTTAGCAACATGAGATTGTAAGCATGTTTCCGTAATCAACAGAATATCATATTCTGATTCACTATTGTTAACATAAAACTCCGAAATTTTAGTGTTTAACCCTCTTACATTCTGGTAGTAAATATTAATTGCATTAAAAATAATTTTTCTCAAAACAAAAAAGTTACACAATCTCAGTTAATCCATACACATCGTCCAGGGTTTTTCTCTTTTTCGGAGTTTAATGTTACCTCCATGATCTACCCATAGAAAAGGATAATTTCTCTCCTTCTTAATTTTTCGAGCTTGGCCAAGAACCTTTCTTCGTAGGGACGTCAAACTGTGGTTTATATACACCGTCTCATACTCAGAAAATCCGAGATGAGACGCATTTAAATCCCTTTTAACCTTGCGTTTTTGAATGAGTTCATTCTTGACACTACGGTGTACAAACTTCACTACAATGGCACCTGAAGCTTGATGCAATTGCCTCTTCAACCTACGACAGGCATCAATCGATTCATTCTTGATCTCCACATTTAATACTCGACCAACATGCTTAACAATTTCATACACATCCTCATTAACTCGTTCAGGTACGCGTAAAATTTCAACCGTGTTACGACGACCATACTGATCAAGTTCATAACTGTATTTGTGTGTCTTTTAGTTGCTTCTTAAGATTTAAATTTTCTTCTCTCAATTTTTCCATTTTCTCCATGCACTGATTTATTACTTCCGACTGTCCGAAACTTTATCGGAGGAAGGGATTGTGCATTCGTAGACGTACGTCTTATTTTGCAACGCTTCCCTGGGGTGTGTGAAGAAAAATTAACGGCCTTTCAGCGACACATTATTCATTTGAGGAAGCAAAATTCTTATTTGCTGTCGCAAATTGGGAATTCCGACCTGACACCTATTTTAAAATGCCGTTGGAAAATTCAGTGGATACGAAGGGTTCTTAGAGTAACCATCAAAACAGGTGGTAACGAAAAGCAACGATGCACGGTAATGTTGTGTGTATTAGCGGATGGGACCAAACTTCCTCCATATGCGGTTCTGAAAAGGAAAACACTTCCGAGAGGAAACATGCCGTCCGGTGTTGTTAGAACACACGAGTCCGGCTGGATGGTAGTGCATTAGTTGAGGACTGGGTGAAGTGCATTTTGCAGTGAATAGGAGGGAATAGTCACTACACAATTCTGGGACTTCATATTTACTAAATTGCGTTGTCACTTCGCATCTGATAGTACAAGCAGGCTGGCTCACTAACTGTTCTCCGCTTCTCGTAAACATTTTGAGACACAGTGCCCAACTTTGCGTGTGTTGTGCTACTATTCAGAAGATTGTGCCTTAAGTGGCTGACCTTCTACTTCTTCTAGACTTTACGATTTAAAATCGCACAGTGCCTATTCCCATTATCTTATATTGCTTCTTCAACTGTTTTTGTGAAAGACTCATTCTTTAATTTCTTATTTACCTATGCATTGCTTTTGCATTTTATTCAGCTGATGATGACCCAGATTGGGGTCGAAACAGGTACCGCGTCCGTTTATAATTAAATAGGAATATAATACCACATTTCTTATTTACTTGTATTGAATAGGTTGAACTACGTTATATGTTATTTCAATTTAATTACGATAACTGTATTCAAATCTATTTCAAACCTAAATGTAGTAAATATTTACGAGAATGAACTGCTTGAATACGATCCGTACCCAAGATTTAGAACCAATATTTTGAGTTTGGGTGGTATTCGGGATTATACGGTAACCGCCAAATATGTTTAGATGCCAACTCACAAACATTGAAACAAGGAGGGTTGACCACTAATGTTCTAAGGGATTGAATATTTGCTCTAAGGGATTGAACATTTTTTACTTCTTTCCTCTTTTGCGTAGAAATCCATATTTTTATCGTGATAATGTTGCTTTTCCATAACAGTGTCCTCCTTTGACCATGCCATAATCGCAAAGTGAAATCCGTAATTATTAGGGGCAGTCCATAATAATTACGGACAATCCGTAATAGTTGGCACCTCTGCATCGATCGAGTACCTGTGTCCTGTTTTAATTTACAAGCATCAAGGTCTTTATTTGTAAGTTTTTATCAACCTGATTTTCTAGATAAGGGCTGTGTTTAGAATGTCGCAACTATTTTCCTGCACTTTGAAAGTAATGTTCCGATAGCAGCATCATAATAGCTTCAATAAAACTGAATTGTACACTCAGGGCTGCACACTAAAAACTGTTGAACTTCACTCTTTCAACTCCAAAACTATATTTCTTGCATTGTCCATGTAAAATGGAACTACTTTATCTTCCAAACCATATTCATGAACTACATCTTCAAACTCTTCAGTGCAGTGAACGGCATTGTGGTTTTCTGTAACATGTTTAACTTGTAATGTAGAATTACGATATTCACAATTTGAATCAATCCAGTGAGCTGTAACACCCCCAAGTAGATATGGTACCGGGTGAGTTGGCCATGCGGTTAGAGGCGAGCAGCTGTGAGCTTACATTCGGGAGATAGTGGGTTCGAATCCCACTGTCAGCAGCCCTGAAGATGGTTTTCCATGGTTTAATTAAAAGATATAAATTTCATTATGATAGATACATACATGCCTTTCCAGCTTCGCTCAACTTGTTGCAACACAAGGTGATTCCCACACGACATATGTCATTTACGTATTATCTTTCCCCTAACTTAACTCTTTTTATCTCAGCTGTCATTTATCCAGTTCAACTGTACAGTCCGCATTGAACTGCAAACTCCAACCACCTTTAATTACTATTATGTATTTAGACCTCCATGCGCAAGAATGATCTTTCACCTTTAAAAATTCTAAAAACAGAAGAGCCTTTCTAACATGCATCGCATTTATGTATACTGATTATATGAATATCTTGATAAGACTTCGTCTCAGTTGAACTTTTGAGTAGAAAGCAGCATATTTAGGGAGCCAGCTTTTATTGAACTTCTACGTATCATCCTTGACCAGTAATTTAAGGAGCTCTATCGTAAACAACTTTTTAATGTAGTGTGGCGCACCGGATTTTTATGAATCTCTATCAAAGAGCAACTTTTTAACATATTGCACCGCATCTCTTGTACCGTACCTTAATTTCATACATGGTATGTATATTTCATTTTTTATGTCATGTGTCTTAAATTGCTTGAGCTTTCAACGGAATTTTATTTTTATGTAACCAGTTTTAACTTCAATTCTACGAGTTGTGCATACAATTTTTAAGACTTTTGTGTCTATACATTATTTTCGTCGGTGTATTTGTGTTTATTTCATTTAAGGCTGATGATGACCTACAGTTAGGTCAAAACTAGTCCCTGAACGTAAATGCAATGTAAAACATTGCACAGTTTGCACTGAAAAGGTGGACCTTTATAATAAAATATTTAAATACCATTTCTGTGGTTTCCCATTTTCACACCAGGCAAATGCTGGGGATGTTCCTTAATTAACGCCAAGGCCGCTTCCGTTCAATTCCTAAGCCTTTCCTATCCCTTCGTCACCATAGGACCTATCTGTGTTGGTGCGACGTAAAGCAAATAGAAAGAAAAAACCTATAATGTGCTCCACCGTTGACTGAGAAGGTGAACTATTAGTGACATTGTCAGACGCAGATACACTTTGGAAAGGATGAATATGTTTGAGATTATGTTGAAGACTTCCAGTATTACTGAACGATTTTTAGCATTTCTTACAAAACACTGCTCTTCTGTCTGTCACCTTACCACAATTGTGTAGTTTAAATGCAAAACTTTCACGAACTTCTCCTCACATCGGTTCATAGACCATATTAGTACTGTCTTCTGAATAACAACCAGACACGAAATAAGCTGCAAGTTATTACATTTTCTACTAATTTTTTCTGGCAATTGGTATCTGTCCATTTGCACATTATGTGGAAATTCCTAGAAATTCTTTAACCCTTCATCGGTCACGGCGTGTCTGTGATATACGCCAGTCCAAGACCAACTACAATATTATCAGACCTGAAGGCACATATCGATACATCACAAAATGGCCGCCGCATTGGCCTACGCGTATCCGGCATGTAGGGCCATGTTTACATTCAGTTTGGTGTAAGCTCAGCACGTGTCTAGTTCGTTGAGGTTATCTTGCTACTGGAATTCGCAAGTTAATTATCCACCGAATATGTTTGTGTGTTAAGTAATGTTTCAGTGTCCTTTTATTTGTTATCTAGTTATTTTTAAAGTGCTAGTGATGTTTTTAGTTGTATTCAGAGGTTATTAGGGCTGTATGTAATGTGTTGGTGATTCAGTGAGTTTGGTCTGGTGGAGTGCATAAATGTGTTAGGTAAGTACAATGGGTCGTAAATGCTCTGTGCCCGGTTGTCGATCAAATTATGGATCTTCCAATACTACAACTTTTAGGTTTCCCAAGGGCAAAGTTTTACGAGACAAATGGGTTAGGAACATTCATCGTGACCATTTTGAGGTTACTGATAATACTTCGGTATGCACTGAACCTTTTTGACCCTATGTTTATTATAAGTGAAGATATTTTTCCTGTGCTCAACGGTGATCCCATTAGAGTGCCCAGAAAAATCCCAAAACTGACTCCTGATGCATACCCCACTATACGTGCTAATCAGCCCTCTTATCACACTGTTAGTGTTTCAAAACAAAGGACAAATCCCGAAGACAGGGTTCAAGAGCTTATCAGGAGATATGAGGAGAATTTCAATAAGTGGTGCGAAAATGACAAAATTACAATTTTACCACATTCATCTGTGAAGTCAAGAAAAAAATGAGGTTTCTAGTTCTTTTACAGTTCAAGTGTTTTACAAAAATGTGTGTATGCCTACAGAGCATTTTAGATTTATATTGGAATCTGACGGTTGTGAAGACCTGAAGTGTGACGGAGTGTGTAACCTTCAGGTTACTGTTTTATAGTGTCAGATTTTGTAGTTTCAGGAGAGACTTTTTTTCATGTAAATATTTTTTGTTAACTGGAAAAAAGTCTCAATTTTCTGAAGTCTCGATCCAATAATTTCTTTCTTGTAACCATTTGCTCTAATCCATTCACATAAATATTTAAATTCTTTCACTTGAAAAATCTTGTTGTTGCCAATATGGAGTATATCTCATGCAGTTTCGGTGTCTATCATAAATTTACTTTCTTCAAATGAAACCAGTAAGCCGTTCTTGTGATTGTTCGAGTTTGTTTTGTGCATTGGGGATGCCTTGGGCAATTAACGCCACGTCACCTGTAAATGCTAAGTAGCCTATTTCTATGCCCTTTAGTTTTGGTCCTAATCTATGTGTGGGTGCACCTGCTTTTCTCCATTCTCTTATGAATTTTCCAAGCGCACAAATGAACAGCAACGGGGATAGACCATCCTCTTGACACACACTTTTTATTTGAAATTCTGAGCACAGTTCTCCCATAAATTTGAACTTAGATTTGGTCTCCATGAATGTTTCTTTGATGATGTTTGGTCGTCTTCTGATCTAGTCCAAATTCTGCTAGTACAGTATTTCAATGAAGGATGCTCGGTCTATACTGTCATACGCCTTTCTGAAGTCTACAAATGTGATGACAAAAGTTTTGTTTGATGTATTGCAGAAATATTCCATAGTTATTCAGACTGATTATCTGTTCTCCACATGATCAGCCTTTTCTCAATCCATTGTGGTATTCTCCAATTTCTCGATCCAGTTGAGGTTCTGTGTAGTACAAGAGGGCTACGCATAAAATTGTGTAGGTTAATGAAAATACAGAAATTCCTTTATTGCTGTTGAGGTTGTTCTGCTTCCTTTCTCGTATAATAGATGTATGATGGCTGTCTTCAATTGGCTGGTAATGTTTCAGTTTGCCGTATTTCATCTACAATTACTTTCTATTTTATGATCACATTTCCCCCTGCATTTTTCCACCGTTATACAGTGATTTGCTCTTCACCTGAAGACTTTGTTATTTTTTAGATTGAATTATCTCCTTAATTTCCTGTACACTTGTTGGTTTTGAGTTTCGGTTTTGCTGTGTATGGTTGAATTGGAATTTTTCTTGTGGCTTCTAACAATCGAGTAATTTAGAAAAGTACACTGCAAGAATTTCACAATTTTCATTGTTAGTGAGGGCAATTTTCCCATGTTTGTTTTTGAACTGGAATGATGAGGGAAAGTACTTAGTTAATTTTTGTTTGAATATCTATTTCTTGTAGTATTTTACCTTCGTGTTGTTTACGAATCATTCTTATTAATTTTGTGACTGTTTTACTGATGTCCTGGAGATTATACATCGTCTTTTGATTTCTACTGCATGACGAATATTGTCATGCTCGTTACCTAACTTTTATGAGTTGAACACATTCATTTGTCCACAACGGGTGCTTCCGTGTCCTGGTTTGAGGTGCTATATTTTCCGCTGTTTTCATTAGTTGTGAATTTTGTGGATTTAATTTTTGTGTTTCTTTAGTAAATTTTTCATTACTTTTATATTCTGTACTTCGTATTTATGGTGTGGAGCTTCCCGAGCGATTTCTCCGTTTTCTGGAATTATGTCTACGCAGAATTTTCTGGCATAACAATCGGAATCTTCTTCTTCAACTCCTAAATATAGGCCTATTCCAATTTCCACCTGTAGATTGATGTGTTGGAGGCAATTCTTCCCTCCACTGTTTGTAATGACACCAGCCCACCATAACTATGGTCTCACGACATGTGTCGTGGGTTGCCACTTTAACACAGTATTGATCCACTGGGTTCCATCCTGCCTGGAAACATGTCATGCCCATTCCACCTCCTAATGTGACAATGCGGTGGATAATGTGTCAAACAGGTAGTTCTGCAGATTTTTTTGTTTGGTATTCTGTCCCGACGCGATAACCCAACCATGCTCCTTTCCATGACCCGCTGCATAATTCTTATTGTTGGCATTATGTTGAGTTAACGCAACCGTTTCCAGACCATAAGCGAGTAATGCCACAGCACTGACAGAGACAACAAAGGCATTGAATTATCTTCATCTCAAGAAAAATTGGCATGTTTTCACCTATCAGGATGAACCCAAGATTTCCAAGAGCACTCCAACCAACACTCACTCTCCTTCTAACTTCCATACCATGATCATTTTTTCTTTTTCTTTCCCAGAGCTTGTTCTTGTGTCCGAGGTAAGACACATTTATTCATCTGCTACCAGGTTCAGCCTTCAATGATGGCAAGGATACCATCTATGGATATTATCTTGGTCTTTAGCAGCTTCATTTTCATGCCAATCGTATTTGATGCTTCAATCAGCTTGTTAAGCACATCTTGTAATTGCTGAAGGTCACTTGCTATCAGGGTAAAATCAACCACACACTGCAAAAGATTTCGGAAGTTTCCATCAATGTCAATCACTTTTCCCTTCCCTCCCACAAATGTAAAAAAGTCTTTCAAGGCAATGGCGAAGAGCTTCGGTGAGACAGTAACACCCTAGTGAGCACCTCTACTGATTGGTATCCTCTTAGTCATCCCAACTTCACTTTCACATGGAGATGTTGTAGATGTTTCTTATGAGGTTTTCATGTATATTATGCAATGTACACTTCACAGCCTAAGTTCCCACAGATTTTCACAACATATCATTAATTCCTGGGAAATGGGTGTTTGTGTTCATATTCATACATTTATTTACTTCTAACATACAGCACACCACACTCACAACCTCTGTAACCCATAAATGTAAACTTAGTTGACACTGAAAAGTATGGCTTCCTTCTTAACAAAGTAACATAACTCATAATGAAATACGTTTCTGACATGTCTCGCATGTAGCCAATTACTGTAAGGACAAGTAAACTGGAACAAATGTCTCAGTTTAAAAGATATGGAGGTAAAATATGGTATGCGAGCTTGATATACTCCAACGAATATAAACATGTGACTTACATTTCAAAAGAAAAAATTTCTGGAATACTGTGCGCAAAAATATAATTATTTTGTTTATTTTAAAACAAGAAAAACATAATTTGAAATGAATGAGCACACTGTACACTAAATCCAAACTTATCTGGTGGTTCCATTATATGGGACCCTTACCAGGATTACTTGATTTAGGAACTGAAAAAAATCCAAAGAAAAGCAGCTCGATTTGTTCTGGGTGATTTCCGACAAAAGAGTAGCGTTACAAAAATGTTGCAAAGTTTGGGCTGGGAAGACTTGGGAGAAAGGAGACGAGCTGCTCGACGAAGAGGTATGTTCCGAGCTGTCAGTGGAGAGATGGCGTGGAAGGACATCAGTAGATGAATAAGTTTGGGTGGTGTCTTTAAAAGTAGGAAAGATCACAATATGAAGATAAAGTTGGAATTCAAGAGGACAAATTGGGGCAAATATTCATTTATAGAAAGGGGAGTTAGGGTGGAATAACTTACCAAGGGAGATGTTCAATAAATCTCCAATCATATATCCTAATTTATATTGTTAAAGTAGGCCTACTTTCCAATTTATGAATTCATTTCCAAAAACATGGAACATGTGGAGAGAAAGACACCAACAATGAAACCTGTCAACGATTGGATATTTTACGAATTTAGGAGAGTAAAAGTGATCATTTGAGAGAACTGTGCCTAGTAGCATTATTAGTTACTCCATATAGTTCAGGAAATAAGAAAAACATACAAAATCAATTAATATCCATAATAAAATGAAGAATGTAAAAAGCCTTATTTTATTACAAAATCCTCCATCAGAACTTTATGATAAATTTCATGTGATCATATTGCACTTATGTTTTGGAGCACAATCTAGAAGCAGGCCTTTGCTACATTTGCAACACACTGTTTTTGATCTACGCCTTTTTGATTTAGTACTACACATACAACAGTTAAACTCTTTTTTTTTTTTCACTCAAGTAGAAGTATCCGTACTTAGATTTACATCACTCACGCTGCCAGGTGAAATCAAACCTGACTGCTTATGTTCAAGCAACTAACTTTGTAAAGACTCAATGATTGACACTGTATAGGCCTGTCTTGACATGGGGTGTCGAGCTCCTCCAAGATTTTCTTTGTATCGGATATATCTATTTAACACCATCCTTGCAATAATGTTGAAAGTTACCTTCTTTCAATATTTTACACTTTTTCTCTCATCAATGTATGTGGACAACATCATATCACCAGTATCAATCCCCCCCATGTATTTATTATAATTGCACACCACTTCTGGTTTTGTAATTTCCTTTTGCTGACCATGGCGTTTAGATGTGAAAGTTTTATCAACAGCCCTACCTTCACTAGTCAGTAGGAGGACAGGATTCCTCTGACTTCTTTTCCCTACAGCCCATAGCTAACACAGGCCCTGACCTGAAGTATTTTTCTATCCCCAACACCAAACTTTCGATTCAAATACTGCGGCAATCCTTTTTCTGTTTCGTCGTACAGTACCTGTTATTAATGTCCCCATTTTATACAAATCCCTCACTAGTGGCACTGACATAAAGAAATTGCCAACAAACACATGGTATGCTTTCTGTAAATAATTACCTATAGTGAGCAAGTGCAATACCACACAATACCCTCAACCATGCTTTGCAATATTGTCTATCTTTTTGACATTTTGCACCTCTGTACACATAAAATCATAAGCAGTAATTCACTACTGAATCACGTATCATCTAAAGTTTTATGCACCACCTCTGGTGGTGTTTATTTGACAGGTATTGCATGACTGTTGTGTGATTCTTCGTCCCCACCAAACTTTTAACAACATATAGTTGCTGATGTGGAATGAAATGGTAGCTTGAAACTCGATTGGCATGTTCAACAACAGGCTGGAATTTTCCACGGGGATCACAATTTGCTTCATTAGGGGCAGCAAGGCCTCTATTGTCTGCAACATGAAAGGATTTCAACAGAAGCTGAAATCTATTTCTGGCAAACATGTGCCTAAACCAAGGTGAACTTTGGGAGAATGAAATTGACCAGTAACTAGCTATTGTAGGCTTTTTGTTCTGTCCCATGTTCAGTATGCAAGCCAAGAAAGCTTTGATTTCTTTAACTGTAGCATTGTGCCAACTGGATGCCCTTGATGCAGGTGAAAGTTTGTTCCAAAATTTCTTTATAGTTTATGAAGCATAACTATTAGTCTCTGTTACTAATGATGTCAGGAATGAAAGTGTAAAGAACATACTGAAATATGCTATTGGTGGAGCATCAAGTTGAGGTACATGTTTTGGGCCTGAGATTTCATAAAAATGGTGGGGATGGACAACATTACTTTCTGAGAATACGCATTCAGTCCAAGAACCATCTAATTCACTGACACTGTAATTTTCTTTAGCACTGTCACTATCACCCTTTGAAATTGCAAGAGCTGCTGTAAGCCTATTTGCCAATGCCATGGCTCCATTATTCTCTGGTGCACTATCTGAAGACTCAGAAACATCATAATCGTAACTTTCTCTAAAATTAGAGTCACTTACATCTACAAAAGCGATCCAAAAGTTCCTCACTTTCCTCTCCAAAAATAAGCCTACGTGACCAGAGGCCTTGTTGTGATAAATGTACTATTTAATATTTAAAACTTTACTACAACCTAAATAAATTGCTAAGTAACTATAACTACAGTAGAAAGAATAATAAACTTAATATATTACGAAAAATAACTCAAATGTGTCCTTTAGAACGTAAAATTATTGAAAACAAATCACATGTGGACATAAACAAGCAAGGAGGCTGCCATATTGGATCCTAGACGTCAAGCGCTCACAGACCATACACTCACAATGGAGGAGTAAACTAGCAAAATGAACCTATATCAGTGCCATCTAATAACATAAGGAATTGCAAACATTCTACCTTCTTTCTATTTGATTTGTGGTGCAACTAGCACCTTACTGCATAACTACAACACATATAAGAGGATGCCGATCGAATAGCCATAATGGCGTTTTTTGTACAGAATGAAAGTATAAATGGTCCGTTATTGGACATAATAAATTTTTCAGCTTACTCATTCGGAGCAAATTAATGAAAGTGCCGAAGCATCGGCATCTTGGCACTGTAAGAGTTAATCGTTCACTTCTTATCTCACCACTCACCTTCCATTTTTCTTTTGGTGGCTTCTTTTGAAACTCTTCATATTGCTGGATTTTTACAGGATCAACATCCTCCTCCAGCTCCCATGTGCTGTCCTCGTACTGCATAGATCGCCATTTCACTAAATAGTGTTTAATAGTTTTCCCAGTGTTGGGATCAGTATGCTCTGCCATGTCAAGAACACGATCAATCTCCACATAATCTGGATTGTACGGTTCCTCTTCCAACTATAAATAGAGACAACAATAGATATATATATATAAATAACACACACACCTGAAAGAAATTAGCATACCTTACATCTATCAATATGAAGTTCCCAGTAGCCGCCTGTGTGTGCAGGCTAATCTCGAGAACCACAAAACAAAATTTTCTGTGCTGTGTTCACTGTTGTACTAAGTGTTTACAAGGACATGAAAAGTTCTACAAAAATGTCCGCAATGAAAAATACTTCCCTGTACAAGATGGCCCTCGGGAAGTAAATCTAAATTAAGCCATGCTACAGTTTGCAATAATAAGTAAACCTTAAAATTAGAAGCCATAATTTGAAATTAATTATGTAATTCTCATTATAAAGCATGTTTGTTCGTCAGATCTTATCAAGATAAAATTACTCTTTACAGTATATAATTTGCAGGAATGGTATAGGAATTATCATTGTTTCAGAAAACAAACAGGAATGGTTTAAATATTGTATTGGAAGAAAGGAGAGAGTTAACAGGCAAGCATCTACAGATAGGGCCAGCTAGGAAGATGACCGGTGAGGGGAAGTGTGTGAGTGAGAACCCAGAACTGAGTGAGAACGCTGACTTTTCCTTCTCGCTCGGTGTTGTGGCGATGTACAGTCGACGCGAAATAATTGTTATAATGGACACGTAATAATCCGCACATTTTCAGTTAGCGGAATTCCCTTCCGGCTGAAAATTACAGACATACCTAACCGAAATGAATTTATTTAGCAGTGTTAATGATGGTAGATAGATTTACAGAGTTAAAACGTAATTTAACCTCTTATTATAGTAACTGTCAAAATGTTTTTCGTGTATCAATTTGCATAGCCATGATCATAAATTATAATTAGATGTAGAATTAACTGTATGACACTTTAGATCAACAGTGTACAATATGGATTGGCATAACATCAGGCTTCATAGCCTGAGCCATGTCATGTAAAATAGGTCTACAATAATAACTACTACAACTACTATCGCTACAAGGCGAGAAAGGAGGGTTAGACTACATGGTCGTCCCTAGCTCCTTAATGCCAAGATGTTGTTTTCTCTTGTGTAAAATAAGAAATGTGACTTAACAAGATGATATATAATGTATATAACAATATAATATAGATAACTATATAATGGTTCTCAGGTACAGAAATAAAATATAATTCATGAAACGAAACACAATAAAGGGTCTACATACGCTGAGTAAATGTCAAGAAAAAGTGTATAGAAAGATAAGGTAAATGACACTTGAAATAATAAATAATAATCAAAGGATTCACTTGACACTAAAATTGTATCCTTTGAATTTTAACTCTTTCTCTAACTTTGCACGAATTCTTGAAACTGTAGGTAAAAAATGTTCACCTAAATAAAAATTCGTATAAAAGAGTTCACAGAAGTCCAACCTTACAATACAAATACCAATCGCTACAAGATGATTCGGACCCCCGCTGAAGTGCTATCGTCTCGCAGAGAGACCATTCATAAAATCAATATAATAATGCTAATAATTACCCGAATTACCGAATACCTCGTGCTTCATATAGTTTGGAAATTATCTATCTGGTAGGCAATGCAAGTTGGTCTTTGGCTGGTGAATAAAAGCAGTAACGGGCGATCTTGTCAGCTGTGAACTACTCTTTGGTTATGTCCGTTCAAACTGTGCAGTTGTTTCGAGTGCTTGAAGGTTATTGTTTGCAAGCCAATTTGTAATCGTGTGATTGCTTTTATAGTTAAGACTTTATTTTAGTATAATAATAGGTTTATTTTAGTTTAGTGATTATCGTAATATAAACATGAGTGGACCAAGTGGTTCAAGTGCAATTAGAGAACAATTGGAAGAGCCTTGGAGTGTTGAAAGTCAAGACAGTAGAAGATTTTCCTGACGATTTATAATTAGTCGACTTTACTTCTGGAAGTGGGGAAGAATATGACCCCAATTTAGATACCCATGATTATAGTGATGTGTCAATTAGTGATGCAGACAATCCAAAAATGTTAACTCTAACAGGCACATCTAGGCCTAATGACCCACCATAACAGACTGAGTCTGATAATGACCCTCAAATAAACTCCCAATCAATCCCATAGGCCTAATAAATACAAAGCACTTTGGGTGAGAGTTTATCTGCCTGAACCACCATTTGATATACAGTAGAAGTCCGTTATAGCGAGTACGGCACATAGTGAGAACTCCGTTATAACACGTTTTTTTTCTGTTCCTTGAAAATTCCTATATTAAATTGTGTACTATCGTTCAGTTACAGCGAGAACCCTATCACTGATGCATCCATTATTACAAGCGATTATGCGTGTGTGATTTTTTCTATTATCAATATTTATGCACTCCAGCGATTATATTGAATGTGATCGATCATCTTTGGCATAGATTTTTCGCTGAGTGCACTAGCAAGCACTCCCGTTGACATTCAAACTCAAAGGCAATATCGGAATCGATTAGTAATACTCGTCGACTGGTGTTCTACAAGCACAATTCGAAATGAAAGAGAACATGTTAATACCAATATAATGGTCCGTTACTGGACATTATAAATTTTCCAACTCTATATCAAGAGAACATTTTTTTTTTTTTTTTTTTTGCTAGTTGCTTTACGTCGCACCGACTCAGATAGGTCTTATGGCGACGATGGGACAGGATTGGGCTAGGAGTGGGAAGGAATCGGCCGTGGCCTTAATTAAGGTACAGCCCCAGCATTTGCTTGGTGTGAAAATGGGAAACCACGGAAAACCATTTTCAGGGCTGCCGATAGTGGGGTTCGAACCTACTATCAAGAGAACATGTTTCCGTAATAAATGCGTAAATAACGTGGCTGATAGCAATAATGGCAACAGTACTCAACTCTTAAGAAATAGAGGCTGAAGTAACGATCACTTAATTTTAAAACCACTGTACGTGCTGAAATTAAGCAAGAACGTGATACACCTCAAAATACAGCGCAGAGTGGATGACTGCTTTTGGAGGTTAGTTTATTCGAAAAGGCTATTCCAGAGTAATTTATAGCGAAAAGGTTATCATTCCTCCACTGGTGCTTCAAATATGTTTTCATAATACATATGAGGTTACGTTCGGTTAGGTGACTATTAGGATGCTAAAAGGTTTGTTTTATCACCTATTCAATACATACCTTTCATACAATTCATACCTTTTAGCATCCTACATTCAGTATCTTCAATACGGATAACAATGATTTTTATCACTTGTAGGTGACTATTTGAATAAGAAAAACATTTGCCACAGAAGCCACTGGAGTGATACCACTCGAACTTTTCAGAATGAAATTGAGCATACGCGTTCACGTTGTCTCGGAATTAGAAACATAACTTACGAGTAAGTCGTAGTATGGAAGTCTGTGAAAACGCAGTTTTGAACAAACGGATTGCATTTCCGTACCTATTTTAATGGGTGTGGTGTTTCCTCCCCCCCCCCCCCCCCCCAACTTTTACAAAAATCGGATATAACGACAATCCACTATAGCGAGTACATTTTGTACCGTTATGAATTCTCGCTATAACAGAATTCTACAGTAACTAATAATTTCCAAGTAAGAAATGCTGGAGTAAGAGACTTGCCTGCAAGAAATAGTTTTTTACAAAACTTGTGTTGTCCCTATTTGTTAAGGAAACAAATGCTTATGCCGATGAGCAAATAGATGGAAAAATTAAAGCAAGTACAGTAAGTCCCCTCAGTAGGCTTTAAAGATAGGTTGATGTCATAAAAAAGAGAGGTTTATCGCAATTATAATTTCTATGGACCATATTTGCAAGAAAAACTATAAATATTACTGGACATCTGTTAAATCATGAAGAGAATATGGGCTCAATTCATAGACAGCACTTATACATAAGTGTCCCTTTCAAGCCAGGTTTTATTTCATATTACCTACTTAAGCGTCACACTTATTGCTATAAGTGGACCTCCCACACAGACTTAAGTGACTCACTTATGTTGCAGCAAGATGGAGGATGATTTTGCTGAATATGTTGCATTTCATTCACAGAATACTTTCCGTGCACACAGTAGAGATGGAAAATTCTTTCGAAATGTAATGTGACCAACAATTTAAAGAAGGTTTTGTTTTAGTAAAGTGAGAGTTATGTATATTCTTGTTCATTTCATTGAGAGAGTGAACATAACCTCTAGAGGACTCACTATCTCACCATTAATGAAGATATTGTTTTGAGATTTTATGCCACCTCTTAATTTCAAGTGGTTGTTATTATTATTATTATTATTGTTATTATTTTTTTATTATTATTATCATTATCGGTATTTTGCTTAATTAAATGGAAACATGTTACAAGTTGATAAGTTATCAAGACTGTAGGCCTATGGAATAGTAAAGAACTATACTGAGTTATAAGAAAAATGAACATGTCGCACTACTACCATTTATTTTAAGGTTGATTTGTGCTAATTATATCAGGTTAGTCAAGTGTTACAAGTAACGGCTACGGATATATTTGAGAAATTATTTAAGTGTTGTAAGGTTAGATATTCTACATTCAGATAAATATTTGTATAGGTTCGAGTACCTGGATACCTATAAACATATTATATTTAGACTCTGGGCATTTTCGTACTTAGCACTGTCCACAACAAGTTTCTCCCACGTCATTCATATTCTGATGAGAAACTGCGTCGGTCTACTTGTTCTATATTATGCGCATGTACTTCGACACAAGTTCTTGCAGGTGCCATCTCAGCTCGCTCGTTTGTTATCAATTCTGATAACCAAATACAATATAAACGTATTTTTTAACCTCAAAAATTTCGTGCGGGTCCGCGCGATGTCCTTCGATAAACAAAACACAATAGATCATCCCACTATTTGGTAGCCAGAACTACACGATCCAGGAAACATGGGCATAATATACAGCACTGCCACATCTCCAGCGATACTTACTGTATCGCTGAGTGTGCTCTTTAAGTGCTGTCTATGAAATGTATACTCGTATAAGTGAATACTTATTATAACTGCTCCTTTATTACTTAAGGGTTCACTGATGTATAAGTGCCGATTACGAATTCAGCCCTACGTCTCTAAATAGATTTCACACACTTAGGGCAAATTTCCACATCAGCCCACTAAAAGAGACACCGAAAGACCAGCCTCGGTGTGAACCCTGGTATAAAGTCAGACCCTTTTACAATACGATAAATGAAGCCTTCAAGAAGTTTTCGTACACTTTTGAAACAATCTCCATAGATGGTACGGTAGACGATGGGTATGAAGAACCAGTGTGCATTCATATAATATTTACCCAACAAGAAACCCCATCGGTTCGGCATAAAAAGTTTGAGCTTTGTGATAGCCAGACGAGCTATCTTCTGCACTCTGAGCTATACATCGGTAAAAAAGTTTTACAGGATGGGGTAGACCGAGCTTTTACTGAAAAAGGTAGTTGTATATTTAATGAATAAGTGTCAACTCCTGAATAAATATTACCAATTATACACTGATAACTGGTATGCTAAACTTCCCTTGGCAGAAAAGCCTTGCAGCAATCTAACATACATAACTGACAAAGTGAACAAAAATTCTGAAGACCTGTCTAAAAAAAGTAATTGGAACAAAATTGGCACCGAAAGAAACAGTTTATTTTAGGAAACAAAAACTGTTACTTGCAGGATATAAGCAGGAAAAAAACACAAGAAAAACAGTGTACCTCATTTCAACAGCCTTCCCTGCAGATGACCGACTTATCCGTAGCCGCAAAAGCGGTATTCAAGCAATAAAACCCGCCCTAATAAATGAATATAATTTGCATATGGGGGTGTGGATGTAAAAGGTAAATCCTTGTATCATCTTACCTGCACCAGACCTAATAAAAAATACTGGAGAATATTGAGAATTTCTTGGACAGGGTACTCCTTAATGTCTACATATTATATCAATTAAACACTACAAATCCAGAAAGTAGATACACCTTTACTGTGAGTGTTTTAGAAGTTCAAGCATATGGTAAGACAGAGACAACCTGCAACCTGAACCAACTCTAGGAGCAGCTAGAGACATGAAGCACACACTAACTAAACTACCTGGCTCTAGAATGAGAGTACGGGTTTTTTATTCTTCTTATCAAATACCAAAGAGAAGCCGTTATTGGTGCCCAGGATACAATTTAGGAGTACATCCTAACTTCTACAACCTAGTGGAACATTTCTGGAGGGCAACCAAAGGGAAGAAAAGGAAAGCAACCAGGGAAGAATCCGATTCCGATTAGGTACGCTAATAATACACTGGAACCTTGATATCTCAAATCACCATGGGAGCTAAATTTTATTTCGAGTTATCGAAATTTCAATATATAGAGAATACAATTTTTGAGCATGTATAGCACATAACTGAATCATGTGTATCTACAGGTTTATAAGACTTTGTGGTCTTAGATTATTTCAGTTTATTTCTCACCTGTCTTGTTACAAAATAAAATCGGCATTTCATATAATGTAACACAAGTTTAGGAATAACGTCCGCAACATGGTCATCGCAGCATCCTAATTCTTTCAAATTAATAGTGATACTGTGCAAACTGTCCAAACACTTGTAAAATATATCGTCCCATAGACTATGTTCACAGTATTAGAATTAATTTTTCTTCTGTTCTTAGTGTCGTTAAAAATTTGACATGATACTGAATACATTATTTTTAACAGCATACCTGCCAACTTTACAAAACCAAAAATCAGGAGATTTTGATATGAAAATCAGGAAATAAAATTGGTCAAAACTGCTCATTCTACATATCTTGCACAATACAGTACTACGATATATTTATAATACTTATTGTCTCAAAGCCCGACTGTTGCTATACAAGGCTACAAGGCTAAAAATTACACATCTCTATTCCCTCACAGAAAGTATGTGAGTGAGATGATCGGTCTCTCACAAGCCTACTGAAAATAGTATGAACTCATGCACTTACATGCCATCACTTAGCAAATGCATAGATTAATATATTGCATCAAGCACCCGTGCGATTATGCAAAACGCAATGCTGTTTGTATCAAATAACTAGCTAATGTACCCTGAGCTTCGCCACGGAATTCTCAGAAAGACTGCCCTTATAGTTTTCCCAACCGAAGTCAACATAGATCATTACAATGCCACCAGTATGGATGTCGTGATTAAGAGAAATGCTGTCATATGATATCTTCAATCAAATGAAAACAGCATATTTTCTCACTTTTAGCGAAAAATAGTACGGTGCCGATCTAACAGTTCACAGTTTCAGAACTTGAATGACCAGACTGCAGACAATCGCGAACACTCCTGTGTAATTATTCCATTTAAGTGTGCACACTGCTCATTCTAAATCACTGCTTCAGAGTAGGGATCAAATAGCTGGAATACTACAACTGTCCAGTGTGTTACGTACAAGCAGTATCAGAAAATTTATGAACCAGAGGAATGGCATACTAAAGAAGAGAGAGATCTAACCCTCCACTCCGCAGCTACTTCCCACCAATATTCAGGCAGGCTGTTATACTCGATACACAGCAGTAATCCCATCTATCAGAGATAAATGGCAGCAGAATAAACAAAGCAAATCACAACAAACAATGGTAAATGTAATGTTCTTGTTGATCAATTTTATGAGCTTTCTATATTGGAGGCCTTCACATTTAGTTTCTTCCGAATCTGTGATATTAGAGAATCGAATGTAAAGTGAGTCGTCCTTTCTTTCATGACTCCTTCACGACTTTTTTCTCATTAATGTGTAACATATTTTTCATTGTAATCCATGTATGAATAGATAATGTTTCAGACATTTGACCTTAAGGTTACCTACAGGCTGATGCCCCTAACAAGGGGCAAAAATTGTCCCTGAGAAGTGTATACAGTATTATGGAGATTTCATCCACGAAGCACGTGGCTTGTACGGAATAGGTGGTAATAGTAGAATAAATTATTTTTGTGATAATTTGCTTAAGTCAGCTTCAATACGGATCAATCATGACAACTGTCTCTTGCAAAACTGAATAGGACATAAATAATCGGAAATTGTATTCTCTATAACTTTTGTTATGTAGTACTTTTCATTATGACCAGTAAGACAGGTAATTAAAAATTAAATTTTTGGCACCTTCCCCTAAACTACCATTTCAAACAGAGTAAATAAAATTATTTGTAGTGTAGACTGTAGTTCCATATTCCCCGACTTTACATAAAATTCTGTTCACACATTTTCTCGTACCTCGGCGCTGATATGGACTTAGCAAAAAAAATCCAAATTCATGAATATCTCTCTATAGCCCGTACAGTAAAAATGTATAAGACATAATTGATAGGAAATTTAATAATATATAACTTTAATTATGCAGTATTAATCGATATGACCAATAACAACATACATATTTGAGAAATACATTTTAGGCCTTCCCCTAAACTACCATTTTACTCAGCGTGAATAAAATTATGTATGGCCTAGATTGTAGCAACTTATTCCGCGACGTTATATACCGAGTTTCATTCAATTCTCTTCAGCCGTTTTCTCGTGATGAGCGTGCGTACGTACGTACGTACGTACGTACGTACATACATACATACAGACAGAAATTACGGAAAATTAAAACGTGCATTTCCCCTTGTTACTATGGTCACGACCGGTACGGAAATATCTTTCTTTTTAAATTCTGAGCAATGTACAGACAAAACTCTTATTTTATTCATATTGAGATAAATTAAAATTAGTCAAAATTGTCTCCAAATGGCTCCTAAAATCTCTAGAAAAGTCAGTAGTCGTTATCATTGAAATTCTGTCACTAAGTTACTAAGACTCAATATCTAGCGATTAGTCTCTGGAATTGACCAAAGAGAATGGAATCGACTAGAGTGATGCGAACGAACACGAACAGAGTACGCGATAACGAGAAATTTACAATCGATATACAGGTTTCAATAAACATCGCACATTCACGCACATTTCTCGCATTAATAAACGTCGATATTTCATTTGAAAGCGGCCAATGAGCGAAGGACTTCCGGCCACTGGCGTAAAAAACTGAAATGGCGGGATGTGAAAACAAATGTTTGAAGTTCACCAAAAAAAGCTAAAATCGGGAGAAATAGAATAATCGGGTGGCGGGAAAAACTCTCGAAAATCAGGAGTCTTCCGCCTAAATCGGGAAAGTTGGCAGGTATGTAACATTATTAAAAATACACAAACAATTTTAAGGCATCACTTTGATAATTATAACCCTTTTATAGTAACTTTTTAAATACATGATACAGTAAGTGAAACGAGAAACATAGCCTACCTCTGTTAACACCCTTGTAAACATTCCGTTAGTCTCTTCTGTTTTTTAGTGTTAACCTTCTTTTCTTCAACATATTTTTCAACAACATTTATTGCTGTGATAACAAGGTCATTTACATTCGACTGACTCTATATGCAGAACCGAAGAACAGCCGCTGCACTTAACATCTGGTCTGCTGACGGTACAGGAGGAGGCAGTTCCATTTCTCCTTTTTGGGAATCTTCTTATTCTTGCTCGGCAGCAGCGTAGGCAGTATCTCTAGGGAGATCGGCCACTATAACATCAGGGTTCACATTCATGTAAGCCTCAAAACCAGCTTCGCAGTTAACAAGCTGCTGATACTCCACCCATTCTTCAGGAACAAGAGAAGATTTCCTCTTCGTGTACTGAAGCTCCAAGTCACCTTTCAAAAATCCTGCTATGTGGAAGCAGTCTACAATTGTATCCTGCTTCACATCAGCCCACGATTTACTCAGAACTGGTATTGACTGTAGTAGATTAATGTCCGCTAATGACTCTTCACATTCAAATCCTCTCAGAATTCTTTGAGCAGCCCTCTTCCTATTGAAATGCTTCAAGCTTTTAATCACACCTTGGTCCATGGGCTGTAGTCTGGATGTAAAGTTTGGTGGCAAGAAGATCACGCGCACTGCCTTTAACTCCTGAGCAAGCACCTTGGGATGAGCAGGGCAGTTGTCTACAAAAAGGAGGGTCTTCCTTCCTTCGCGTTGAAACTTCTTGTCACTACCACGCGGCCAAAATTCGTAAATGAAGCTTGTCATCCGCTACTTCACAGGTTGCTTTCATACATGCCCGGTATTCAATGTACACCCGAGAAACACCGAGGCTTCGCCCATTTTCCTATCACAAGACGTTTTAGTTTTTTGGTACCCATTGTATTCCCAGCACCACCGTAACCCTTTCCCTACTTCCTAACTGTTCCTCACAAACCACAAATGCCATACTGAACAGTCAATGTTGTACAATGTTCAAGTTACAGAGAATTTCTTGCTTCAATGAAGAAAATGTTTGCTTCGACAAATTGAGGAAATTACACGTTACAAATTTCATATTTGGTCCGTATTGAAATGTACATCAGTTTAAGATATTAACAAAATTTATTAGGATCAACCTATTCAATACAATTGAATTTCCAAAGTTAGGACTTGCATCTTATTAAACTGAAATTTGAAGGGACATGTTTCGCCCTTTAAAAGGGGATCATCAGCCTTTTCACACTCATACTCAAAGAACACCACAAAATAACTTCAAAAATAAAAGGACTCAGCCTGTGGCTCAGATACGTAGACACATTTGCAATAATCGACAGTAGCTCAACAATAGTAACAATATTTTAGATTTTTTAAACACCCTTGATCAAAATATCAAGTTCACCAAGGAGGATGAGGTTAACAGATCCATTAACTTTTTAGACATAACTATAACACGCGACAAGAACACATTTGATTTCCAAATTTACAGAAAACCCACCCACACTACAATAACAATCAAGAATTCATCCATACACCCCAACTCCCATAAACAAGCTACTTTTTACAGTTTAATTTACAGAGCTTTAAAAATCCCACTATCACCTAAGAGTCTAAAAACAGAAATTCATTATATTAAAAACTTAGCAAAATTCAACGGTTTTAAAATAGAAATAATCAACCGAATAATTAATAAAATTAAATATAAACTAGCAACGAACCTCGTCCCTGACAAACCCTAAAAATCTAAAAACTTTTACTTACAATAATCCAGGCATCTACCAAGCAACAAACCGTCTGAAAAACAAAACATTAACATTGCCTTTAAGTCTACAAACACCAACCGCAGCCTGTTTTTTAATCACAATACACTCAACATAAACAATAGTATTTACTCAAACTCAGGCATATACAGGCTCAAATGCACGCAATGTGAAAAATCATACATTGGGCAAACAGGCCGGAGCTTCCTTACTAGATATCAGGAGCACTATAATGCCAATAGACATAACAAGTTTTCAGCCATGAGTTCTCATATGAAAGATATGGGTCATCATTTCACAACTATAGAACCGGACCTTACAATCATCAAAATAGTAGGCAAAGGAAAATAAATGATCGAATTAGAAAGCATTTACTTATATCTGGATCAACATTACAACAAAGACCTAAATCTCAATGATCCCGCCGAAATAAAAAATCCCTTATACGAGACATTACCCAATTTATTACAATCTTTAAATCCAAATTTAAATACAATCCTTAAAACTCTTAAACCAACTTCCAATAAAGATCCCAACTTCCCCTTAAAGGTAACTCCCTCCATCCCCGCCCCTGCTAATCTTCCACAGCCAACAGCGCGTAAGCTCAACCCTCTGCCCACTGCCTCTTCTCCATTACACCCCTCTCCCTCAATTCCACATCTTCAACAGCCAATAGTGCACAAGCTCAACGCTCTGCCCATTTCCTTTCCTCCATCACATACCCCTCCCTCAGTTCCAAACAGATACAACACATGACATTCAAATCTTACTAGTTCCAAGACCATACAGACAACCAGTTCATACCACAAAAATCGAGAATGTAAGTAATTGAATACATACCATTTTGTCTAATTTAACCGTTTTTTCCTCTAAACTTCAAATCTTTCTCTATCTTTTCATTACAGATTCTTCACCATATATCCTTCAATAGTTAATCTATATTCAAAACTACAGCCAACAACAAGTAAGAATGTTCCCATTTAACAATCAGTATACGAGTTAGCCAAGATCTATACAGCAACATTCTTTATCACTCCTTCAACAAAATTACGGAGACCGCGAACCCACTTCGTAAATAAGATTAATGGATCCAACTTCATAATCTACATAGCGCCATACCACAGTTTAATATTACAAGTTTTCAACAAGAAAGTTTCAGTCATCTTAAGTGGCTACTAAGGTCCTTTAACCTTCTCTTCAACATGTAAATCAAATTGCTTCCAGCCGAATTTCACTCGAACTTTGATATGGCAACTTTAGCCATAGACCTTCTCGTTATTATGTGGTTAAGGCCTAGTTTGTCTGTTTTATAAAATTATTTTAAAATTACTAGTGTAATATCATACCAACTTCAACCTTTTCTTTGCGAACATTTAAAATGAAATTTCAATTGTAAATTGTATTTAAGAACTCATAACAATTTCTCACATTGTATAATACTCATTCCAATGTTATATTCTCTCTCTTTTCTTTTTTACCATGACAATCAGGATCCTGATTTTTATAATTGAGTATGAGTGTAAAAAGGCTGATGATGCCCTTTTAAAGGGCGAAACATGTCCCTTCAAATTTTAGTTCAATAGGATGTAAGTCCTAACTTTGGAAATTCAATTGTATTGAATAGGTTGATCCTAATAAATTTTGGTAATACCCAAATCGAGGAAATTCGTGTAACTGAATTTTGAGTATTAGAGAAATAAATACACGTGAAGAACAGGACAAAGGGCCGGGATATTTAAATTACTTCGAGATACTGAAAATTTAAGTAATGGAGGTTCAAGATATCATGGTTTGACTACATTACAAAAACAAAAAAGGGAATTACTAATTTACTTTTCATTTTTCAGGATATCTCAAAACAGACTGGTGGCTTGTAAATAAAGAGTTTTTGATCTTCTGAAAACAAACTGATGACTATCTACTCAGATATACGAGGTGTGTTCAAAAAAAGACCGAACTGTGGCTAGAAAAACTTTATTATGTAGCTTACATCATTTCACAGACTGTCCCCTTCAAAATAGTCCCCTGCACTATCAACAGCATGTTGCCAACGTTTCTTCCACTTTTGGAATGCTTCCTGGAATGCACTTTCTTTGATGGCGTGAAGTTGCCTCGTCGCATTCTCCTTGATCTCTTCAATGTCTTGGAAACGATGTCCTTTAGGGTGGTTTTCAATTTGGGGAAAAAGAAAAAGTCTGCTGGAGCCAAGTCGGGAGAATAGGGCGGATGGGGCACAACAGGAATTTGGTGTTTTGCCAAATAACTGCGGACCGAGAGAGAGGCATGTGCTGGCGCATTGTCATGGTGCACATCCAGGATTTGTTTTCCCACAGTTCAGGCCTCTTCCTGCGCACAGCATCTCTCAAATGCGTTAAAACATTCTGGTACAGTTCTTTGTTCACTGTCCGGCCTCGGGGTACAAACTCGTGATGGACAATGCCTTTCCAATCAAAAAACACAATCAGCATCACCTTGATGTTTGAACGACTCATTCGTGCTTTTTTCGGTCGAGGAGAACCTTTCCCCACCCACTGTGATGATTGCCTTTTGGTTTCGACATCGTAACCGTACACCTACGTCTCATCTCCAGTGTTTCCACAAACGTTTTCCCAACTTTGAAGCAGAACTTCACGCACACGCGTTGTTCCTCAAGCTGTTTCATTATAGAATTCGACGAACATGTGACACACGCAATCACTTCAGAGGCTCTAACTCAACTGATAATGCAGGCAATGGAATGCGGAAAGCAGCGGTCTGTTGTCAGAAGTTGCCGCTAGGCGCCGCCACAGTCACAACTCGCTCAATGTTGCGGTTTGTGCGCAATTTACAAAGTTCGGTCTTTTTTTGAACACACCTCGTATATGTGATTGAAAAAATTGACAAGTGATATGCTTAAACTTTTTACATGCGACTTTTTTTATTATTCATCGAAGTTTCTACGAGGGCGTTTTTTTTTTTCCCAACCTGCGGAGGGTCATAAATAAAAGACAAGAGTATGTATCCAAATGAATTTATTACCAAATGTTAGGTAAAAATGTGGTTACTTTTCAACATAATCACCATGAAGGTTGAGACATTTGTCATACCTGTGGACAAGCTTTTCGATCCCCTCTGCATAGTATGTTGCCGCCAGTGAGTTCAGATAGGCCCAAACATTGGTTGGAAGATCTTCATCCTCCTGGAAACTCTGCCCTCCCAGCCACTTTTTCTGTTCCGGGAAGAGGTGGAAGTCCTTCGGCGCTAAATCGGAATAAACGGTGGGTGGTCAAAAACGTCCCACCGAAATTCCTCCTGCAGAAATTATTGGGTGACAACGAGCACTGTGAGGGCATGCTTTGTCATAAATGAAGAGGATTCCAGACGTCAGCATGCCTCGTCGTTTGTTCTGTATGGCCCTCCGCAGTTGTCGTAAAGTCTGGCAATAAACAGCTGCATTGAACGTAGACCCCCATTCCATAAACTCAACAAGCAACACACCTTTTTGGTCCCAAAAGACTGTAGCCATCATCTTCCTTTCCTTGAAGGTTTGCTTTAATTTCTTCGGTTTGTTTGGTAAGTGCATGTGCATCCATTGACGTGATTCTTATTTTGTTCCGGTGGTGACGTACGAAAGCCAAGTCTCATCGCCAGTCACAATTTGCTTCAACAAATCGCCACCTTCAGCCTCATAACAGGTAAGAAACGTCGACGCTGCTGCCATCCGGCGACTTTTGTGGTCATCAGACAACATCTTCGGAACCCATCGGGCGCACAATTTCCTGTAGCGCAGGTGTTCTGTTAGGATCTTGTAAACAGATGACCTTGAAACTGCAGGAAATTTCTCACATAACTCACTTACAGTAAACCTTCGGTTCTAGCGAACCTCTTGCTCAATTTCGTGAACAATGCCATTTGTAGCGACAGACTTGCGTCCTTGCCCCCCATCATTGTGAACATCGGTCTTCTTAGAACTTCCTGCACCATTCACGCACAACACCATCACTCATAACATTTGGACCGTATACTCGACTCATTTATCGATGAATGTCAGCTGCACTATTCCCTTCTGCTTGAAGGAAACGTATCACACTACACACCTCACATTTGGTGGGAGCGTCAATAGTAGCGGCCATATTTCCGTGCCAGTACCTCGGCTCACACAGGAAGTTGGCTGTGACCACGAGTAGAGGGGAGGACTTGCGCAGTCAGCTTCCATGCACAAACAGTTCCCACAGCTTGTGTGGTTCTTTAGCTGCACGATCGGAGGTTGAAAAAAAAAAAAAAAAGCCTTCGTATTGTGCTTATAATGAAATTTGGCACATTTTGTATATCTTGGAATTTTATTTTGGAGAAAGTAGTGCTTGTTACCAACCTCTAAAACTGGAATCTCTTTTGAATGTTTTTAAAAATATGACTGATCATCCATTATACTTCTACTAGATACTTGTAAGTAAAAAAAAAAAAAAATATATTACGATCTTATTCTCTAATTCTTCCTGAATACATTGATATATATAATATGCCAGATATAGTTACAAATTTGTATTCATTATACTTTTTTTTAAATATATTTGCACACTGCCTTAAAAATGCTTAGCACTTCGTGAAAGAATCACCACTTGAAGGGTTAAAAGTCTTTCAGTTACTGTAAACTAAGGCACAAACTTGGGTACTTCTTAAAATACATCATATTGATTTAGATGTTATGATATTTTCAGAGTTAGGAGAAAATCTTGACTTGTGCTGTGTGGGACATTGTGTGAAATCACGCTCAAGCCAGGTTATTAAAAGTTAAGGTATTGAAAGAACATACATCCTCGCTGGCTTAATTTGGTTTATCCACGCCTTGAGTAAATGGCCTGTTGTGGCTATAGCTGAAGATGTTCATAATACAAAGACGAAACATGTACTAGTAGATTTTAACTAAAATTATGTTTGTATTGTAAGGTGGGACTTCTGTGAACTCTTTTACAAGCATTAGAGTGATAATAGAGAAACTTTATGAAGTTATAGTATGTAAGTTAAATAAAAGTTTGTCAACAATACGACGTACGACACCTTCGTCAGAGTCCAGTAACATTTGTGCGCATTCTTTTTTTGTTTGGTGTTTCAAACGGACTTTCCATAGGTTTCCTTAATTCTTTTCAGGCACTTCCTCCTTGCCAGATCGGATTAGAAATGAATATTTCTTACTGTCTAGAAATATCACGTTCATAAATCTGATCGTATATGCAATGGAAGTATAATTTCATAACTATAATTATAATAATATAATGCTGAATTTGGATTGTGACTGGAACTGACCAGAAAACAGGTCATGAGCTAGAGATGGGCCTCCTAAGCCAAAAGAAACAAGCATAAAAGCCTAATCTACAAACAATACAAACAAGACTAAAAATAGATTTATTCTAGAAAAAACATCTAGAAACTGGATAATGACCCAAGTAAGGAACGAGGACTATATATGTGTGCCTGTGGTTCTTACATCAGACTTTTGTTTGCATTTCACCATTATCAAGATAGTGTTCATATGGTGATGGTCTTCTCATAAACAATAACTTCTCTTACACAATACCTGCGTCCTTCATTCATCACAATACTACAATAATCCACGACTTCGATTATAAAGGACTTTATTAAAACTCCCACCTAATCAACATTATAAGTAAGGCATCTACCTCATTAGAAGTAGTACTACGAGGGCGAATAAAAAAGTAAGTTACACTAGCTCGCTGCATGTCTTGACCGCAGCCAATGTGGAGCAAGCTACAGTAACTGCTGACACGTCCTCTAGAAAGGTTGATGTGGTATCTCATCGTGCTGTGTATGCAGAGCAGGCTAGTCTCAATGGCGCATCAAGTGGAGGTTCACTGCAAATTGGCGGCGCATGAAAGGATCAGATTTCTATGAGCTTAACTGTAGTGATGGGACATTTGATTCATTTGATTCCGCCGTTACTGAATCGATATAGTGATCCGATTCATGGCACATTAGATTCACCGCTCCCACTGCATCTGTGTAGTATGAACTGGTAAGACAGCAGCAACAGCATTCAATGCTCTCTGCTGCCATCTGGTCTTCATACTATGAACTCCTTTCTTAGAAAAAAAATGCTAGTCACTAATACATCGAAGGTTTCCGGCGATGCAAGATGGGAAAGGTCTGATGCTTTGTACTGGGATGGAAAGTGCCCGACGCCCTTAAAACATTGTAACTTATTGAACTTTTCTATGACGAGGGGATAAAGTTTCTCGCTTCCATGTACATTGCAATTGCAACAAAGATCCCCGACCCTTGTACAAATCCCCGGCTGGCACTTTCTCCTTTAAAACCATAAGACCGTTTGGGCTCGCATTAAAATAAAGCAATGCAGTTTCATCGGCAATGACAGTATTGTTCAGTGCCTACAAATTTATTATATGAGCCACGCTTTTTCTTCAACTGTCGGCATCGCTAGTGTTCGCGCATTCTGTTTTCCCGCACACTGCCTGTTGCGTGGTATTACGGCGTTCCTTAAAAGGTTGAATACAAAAGAATTCCGATTTCATTCAACTTAGCAATCATGAAGTGCACTGTAGACCCACCGAAGTGAGTGTAAGTGCGGAAAGCTACCCCTCCACGTTCCGGAACACGCGTTTTATTATGACGCGGATAAATTTCGAGTTGAAATTACTCTGTAACATACTATTGTTTTTAAATGTAAAGGCAGTTTCGAATTAAAAGGCTGAATTTCGGTAATGGGGCAAACATTGTACTTCGAATTACGAATTATCCGTATTTCGAATTAAACAATTTAAATAACATGCAAAACTGTCTCTCATGTTTCCGGGAACGAGAGCTTCTTCGAATTACGTGGGATTTTGAATTAACCGATTTCGAATTATCGAGGTTCTACTGTAATGGTTATCAATGAAATTCTAAAGGAAAAAAAGGGAAGATATGGAGGGAATATGAAAATATTGTTCGCAGGGGGCATGGTGATCTGGGGAATCAACAGTACGGAAGTGCAAATCCAACCAGAGGCTTTAAACGACAATACTGAAGATAGCTGGTATAAAAATCAGTATGGAAAAGAGCAAAACAGAGGTGATGACAAGAGGAGAAAGAGAAGGAAAAGGAATCGATAGTATCAAGTGACAAAACTTAAAGTTTGTTGAATACTTCAAATATTTTAGAAGTGAAATAATGCAAGTGAAATAATGCAAGATAATGCTGTATAAGGAGAAGGGTACACGTGGGAAATACATTCCACCAGAATGTAAGGAACCCGGTTTGGAACAGAGAAGTTCCCATGAAATCTAAAGAGATAATGTACAAGATGTACAGAAGAGGCAAGGATGCAGAAGTGCCATCAACATCCCAACCTGGCAGGAGCTGGACAAGGGGAAATGAAAATGGTGACTATGAAGAAGTGTAGTGATTATGCAGTGAAATACAGTAAACGAGATTTAGAAACCTAATGACAACATTTCAGTCCATAAAGCGATCTATCTGGCATGAAGTCCAACAAATAGCTGTATCTAGAGGGAGGAAAAGAGCTGCAATGAGCATAGGAGAGCTATAATAATAATAATAATAATAATAATAATGTTATTTGTTTTATGTCCCGCTAACTACATTTACGGTTTTCGGAGACGCTGAGGTGCCGGAATTTAGTCCCTCAGGAGTTCTTTTACGTGCCAGTAAATCTACCAACACGAGGCTGTCGTATTCGAGCACCTTCAAATACCACCGGACTGAGCCAGGATCGAACCTGCCAAGTTGGGGTTAGAAGGCCAGCGCCTTAACCGTCTGAGCCACTCAGCCTGGCGGAAGAGGATCAAAGCAGGCACATAGGTAGGAAAGGGATACTAGCATTCTTGAGAAAATCAAATATGTTCAACTTTAAGCACAAGAGTTAAGCTAATAAAATGTAAATATTAGTACAAAATAAAAAAGTATATTTACTTAGCCAAAACCACTCTCCAAAAAACTTCCTATGCAGCATTTCAATTTATACTTACATTTTCAAATATGTTACACTGATGAGCCATTTTTTGCTTGAATCGCTTCAATTTAGCCGAGATTCTTTTGTCCCCCTTAAATAACTCCTCTTCAGTCTTCCATTCGCAATGCAGATAAGAAAAATTACGATATTTAACAAAGTATTCTTCGACTTCTACATATTGACCATCAGTCTTCGGAGCTGTAATTAATGATTTGGTTTCGTATTTCTCTAAATTATTTACATCCAATTGTTCTGATTTCTCATTTTTCTTTAAAGGAACATCACTAGAACCATTCAGCTCACCTGGCAGTTCCACACCATCAACACTCCCAAGATTTTCTGTATCACATGATTTGGTCTCAGTATTTGAATCTTCTTTAAAACAAATAGACTGGTCAATATCACGTGAATCTCCAGTTTCGTGACTTAAATCAGACTTAACAGTACAGTCTATCTTAGTACTTTCACTGGAATTCAAATGTCTGGAAGACATATCATGATTTGTTCCTGCTTCCAATTCTCCCCCTTCGACAGGTTGATCAACTTCACCAGAACATTCCAATCGAGAGACTGGATCCTTCGTTTGCATTTCAATGTTTGCCTCCTTATTTTCAAGAAGTGCTGCAATACTCCTTGCTTCTCTTCTACCTTTTCGAACAGCAAGAATATACTGGACAACCATAGAGTCCTCATCAGTAGTATTCTGCAACAACAACAAAAAATGCACAGCAGTAAAGCTCAGTTTAATAGAATATAATTGTTATATCTGCATCTTTTTTTAAACAGAATTATGAAATGTTAACAATTACTCACTATATACACAAAGTTTGGTTTTACAGCGGGATCTGCAGAATCATCAACAGGAACCTTTGGAACCTCATTCTTAGGAGTTCCAGATTTTGGAGATTCATCATCTGATATACTCAGCATTATATCATCAACATACTTTTTCCGGTGAGTGTTTCGAGCAGATCTACGTTTCTGAAAAAAGAAGAAAAAGAACAATACAGTAAACTGTGCCCAAATACTAACTTGAATAAAGCAGAAACTTATCAACTACAGAATATTTTCTTGGTTGCGGCAAAGCTTATGCCGTTATAACGTTGTCACTTTTGTATAATGCAGAATCTCAATGTTGAAAAGAATAACGAAAGAATTCCTGAAAATCTACTTGTAAAATGCAGAAGACATTAGGAACTGATGTAGTCCTACCTACAATATTTGTGCATTTTTATGATCAATGTAATTGTTTGGACAAACTGATACATGTGTTTGGAGAGTGATAATACAGATGAAGGAAAGAATGAAGTGCTTGCAAACAAGTCAGCAATATATTACTTGTATCAAACAAGAAACATTCCTGCAAGGAAGAGAACTTCATTCAAAGTGATGAACAACTTAACAACACACCATTTTTCCAATCACCTACAGCCCCTCTACTAGTGAGAAAGGCTGAGAAAGAGGAGACAGGAGGAGACGAGCAAGGAAATTAAGGTCAAAACAAGATTTGAACCCATGAACAGGCCCACGGTGACTTTGTTATGTAAAGCAATTTGCCTTTACATATACAGTTGAAGTCCGCTATAGCGAGTACGGCATATAACGAGAACCCCGTTATACCGACAATGTTTCGCTGTCCCTTCAAAATTCCTATATTAAACTGTGTATTATCCTTTGGTAACAGCGAGAGCCCTATCATTGATGCATCC
Organism: Anabrus simplex; assembly: GCF_040414725.1. Taxonomy (NCBI): domain Eukaryota; kingdom Metazoa; phylum Arthropoda; class Insecta; order Orthoptera; family Tettigoniidae; genus Anabrus; species Anabrus simplex. The sequence goes on along the minus strand of NC_090271.1, from coordinate 228,777,940 downwards.
GTTATTACGAGCGATTAAGCGTGCGCGATTTTTTCCGTTACCGATATTTATGCACCCCAGCGATTATGTTGCATGCTATCAATTATCTTTGGCATTGTTTCCTTGCTATGTCCACTAGCGAGTTCTCTCGTCGGCATTCGAAGGCGATGTCAGAGTCGATTAATTATACCCATCGACTGCTGTTCCGTAAAGAAAATTTGAAATGAAAGAGAATATATTTTCACAATAAATGCGTAAATAACATGCCTGATAACAGTTCTTAACTCGAAAATTAAGGCTGACTGAACGATCGCTTAATTTTAATGCTAAATACTGCAATTAAGTAAAAATGGGATACACCTCCAGATATGGCAGAGTCCATAATTGATTTCAGAGGTTAGTTTATATTTTCTCACGTCTGGTTAAATTATGGATATGGAAAGGTTATTATCATGTAAATTTATAGCGAAGTTATCATTTGTCTACTGACACTTGAAGTATGTTTTCATCATATGTATAGTACGGTTAATTTAGGATAGGTGATGCTGTTGAATAAGGAAACTGAAATGCTTGCCACAAAATGCGATTGATCATCTATGGTACAGTATAGTTTTCTATGTGCATTTGCGAGCTCTCTCGTCGACATTCAAAGGCGATGTTGGAGTCGATTACAAATACCCAACGACTACTGTTCTCTAAAGAGAATTAGAAATTAAAGAGGAAAAGTTTTCGTAATCAATGCGTAAATAACGTGGCCGATACCAGTTGTTAACTCGTTAAAAATAATGGCTGAAGTAAATGATCTCTTAATTTTAATGTTATATACTGAAATTAAGTAAGAATGTGACACACCTCAAGATATGGCAGAGTACATTATTATTATCATTATATATATAATTCGCTGGAGCCATCAAGGACCACGTTAAGTCTTGTTGCATTTGACACTGAACTTGGCCTTCTTTAGAGCCCAAATTTCCCTCGTCCTTTGTGAGTGGGCCTGCTTACACTCCTCTGTCCGGCACCGTGTCTTCTCTTCGGTTGCTCGTCTCGGTTCAGCCCGTTAGTCAATATTTTCTTGCAGAAGAGATCTCTGTTCCGGGTGTCTTCAGCTGAGATATGTAGCATTTGCAGGTCTTCTTTGATATTTCTAAACCACGGAATTGTGGTTTTGGGGTTTGAATCAAAAAAGTGAAATATTTCTTTAGTTAACTTTCTTTAGTCCATTCTTTTCAGATGACCATAAAATCGTGCCCGTCTTTTTCTGATTGTGTCGGTAATTTTCTCTATTTTGCTGTAGACTTCCTTGTTGGATCTCTTATGATGGATTCCATTTCTGTACTTTGATCCCAAGATTCCTCTCACAATTTTCCGTTTCCTTTTCTCCAGTTCTTCAAGGAGTCCTTTGTTGGCATTTAGAGACAGGGTTTCAGCTGCATATAGAACTACTGGCTTCAGAACTGTTTCATAGTGACGTATCTTGGTGTTTTGGGAAAGGCATTTTTTGTTGTAGATTGTGCGGGATGTTTGGTAGGCTATTTCCAGTTTGCGCACTCGCTCCTGAAGTGCTTCTTTGTCCAGATCATTTTTCATGATGATCTCACCCAGGTATTTGAATTTGTCTACTCGGGTGCTGTCCCCGTATTTTGTATGGAGTTTTGGTGGAGCCTCTTTGATGTTAGTCATTACTTCTGTTTTCTCAAACGATATCTGCAAACCAGGTTGTTCGGCAATTTCCTTTAAAATTTCAACTTGAGCTCTAGCGGTTTCTATGTCGTTTGAGAGAACAGCAATATCATCAGCAAATGCTAAGCAGTCTGTTGCGATCCCCTTGGATTTGGTTCCTATTCTCAACGGACTGTAGTTGGTTTCCTGTAATCTCACCCGCCAGGTTCTGATGATCTTTTCAAGAACACAGTTGAAGAGTATCGGGGATAGCCCATCACCTTGTCGGACTCCTGTTTTGATGTCAAAGGAATGCGAGAGACATCTGTGGAACTTCACCTTGGTTTTTGTATCGGTCAGGGTGGCTCTAATTAATGCCAGCAGTTTCAAATCAACTCCAAATTAATTTAAGATGTTTAGCAGGACTTCCCGGTCAGTGGAGTCGTACGCTTTCTGAAAGTCCACAAAGACAGACACATAGTGCTTGGACCTTAGTGTACAATATCTGATGATCGTTTTGAGATTTTGGATCTGTTCAGCTGTTGAGCGACCTTTTCTGAACCCTCCTTGGTATTCACCTATTTGATGTTCGACTTGTGCTTCCAAACGCTCCAGGATGGCAAGTGATAGAATTTTGTAAGTCATGGGTAGCAAGGATATTCCTCTGTAGTTGTTGATGTTCTTCATGCTGCCGTTTTTGTGTAATGGATGGATCAAAGCTATTTTCCAATCTTCGGATAGGGTCTCCTTGTTCCAAATTTCTTCTATTTGCTTTTGCAATATATCAAGTGATTCCTCTGGGGCATATTTCCATAGTTCTGCTACTACTGAGTCTTCCCCCGGCGCTTTGTTATTTTTGAGACGGGCAATCTGACGCTTGATTTCATCTCTGTCGGGTGGTCTGGAATCTGGGTACCTGAGTAAGGGTTCCTTGGTCTCAATGGCGCTTTGCGGTTTAGAGCAATTAAGTAAATTCTTGAAGTAATCTGCCAGAATGCTGCAATTTTCTTCATTTGACGTCGCCAGTGTGCCGTCCTTTCGCTCAAAGCATAGAGATGGTGGTTTATAGCCAGTGAGTTTGCGTTTGAAGGCTCTGTAGTACTCTCTGCGTTCTTTCTTCCTAAAGTTTTGTTCTATCATTTCAATGAGAGATTTTTCGTATTTACGTTTCTCAGTTCTGAACACCCTAGCTGCTTGGGCACGTTGGGTTTTGTAGGTTTCCCAATCATTTTCTGATTTCGTAGAGTAGTACTGTTTCCACGCATTGAGTCTTTCTTGGAGGACTGATTCGCAGGTACCATTCCACCAGGCATGCTTTTTGCTTCTCTTGATTTCTGCAACGTCTTTGGCAGCCTCAACAAGGAGACTTTTGGCGTTGTTAAGGTCACAGTCATTTGGTCTAGCCTTCTCCTGGAACTCCTCGACCCTTTGCCGAAGTTTATCATTGTCGAAGCGTGTGATCTGTTTGGTTGTCTTCCTTGTGTTTGCGGGAATTTGTGTGAATTTGATAAGAGACATATAATGATCTGAGGCCACATTGATGCCTTTCTTTACCTTGACATTCATAATCTCAGGGCTGTTTGTCCTGGAGATTGCAACATGATCAATTTGGAACTCTCCGAGAGCTTGGACGGGAGAACGCAAAGTCATTTGCTTTCTGGGGAGATGGCGAAAGTGGGTCGACATGACCTGCAGGTTGTGATTTTCGCAAATGGACACCAGTCTTTTGCCGCTGGGATTGGCTTTTTTGTGAGCAGGGTAAGTTCCTATAACTTTCTTGTACTTCTGTTCAAGACGTAGTTGGGCATTGAAGTCACCCAAAAGAAGCTTGACATGGTGTTTGGGGATTTTGTTTAATTTTTCATCCAGTAGGTCCCAGAAATTATCAACTTCGTCTGGATCAGGCTTGTTCTTATCGTTTGTAGGAGCATGTGCGTTAACTAGAGCTTAGGTTTTTTTCGCGCATTTAATTGTGAGTATAGACAATCTGACATTCACAGGTTCGAAATTTGCAACCGATTTAAGGATCTTGGTTCTAACAGCAAACGCGGTTCCAAGCATCACAGCTCCATTGAGGATTCCTCTTTGCGCTTTGCTCTTGAAAAATCGGTAGCCTTCGGATTCAAAATTCTCTTCATCTGGGTACCTTGTTTCCTGTAGGGCCATTATGGATATCTGATTTTCGTGAAGAGCTTTGGTGAAGGTTTTCAGCTTGCCAGTTTGTGTAAGTGAATTTATGTTGAAAGTTCCTAGAAAGGTTTTAGATTTTGGCCTGAGTTTTTAACTCTTCGGGGTACATCGAGACGCTCCGACTCGTCTCTTGCATGATGTCGAGTCTCCCCCAGAATCCGAACGAGACTCGTGCGCTGTGGCGTTCACGAGGAGGGATTTATCCGAAGATTTACCCCCTGGGGTATGTTTCTTGAAATGTTGTGCCATCATGCTTTTTGACTTGACTTTGCTTTGGACGGGTACCCATCCTTTTACAACTAGGGTTGTTAGCCCTAGAGGTTGCCTTAAGATGTTTTCTGGCTTCTGGTCATTTACCAGTCTTCGCCATAACCCTGGCAAGGGACCAGTTTTTTTTTTCACGGTGGTATTTTATTTCCCTACTACCCTCTGACTCTGCTGGCGGCAGAGCCAGCGAGCTTCCCCAATTCCAATGGGACGCGCCCGATGGAGGTAACCGGTAAATCCCCACATGGCATTTACAAGCATAATGTGTAAAAATATAATTAACACACAAATTAAAATATAGAGGTAATTAAACTAGAATATCCAGCTTCGACAACCAGTCCACTGCACCTAGTGTCAATTCATGCAGAGTCCGTAACCCGTCCTTAAATGCTGACAGTGGACAGCTCTCAACAACATGAAGCAATGTCTGCTTCTCAGCACCACACTCACACGCAGCACATTCACAGTATCCTCACTTTTTCATCATATATCGGCACCTGCCATGGCCTGTTTTGAAACGGTTGAGTTTTGACCACTCATGTCGAGGAAGATCGAAACCTGGCACTTTCTTAGTTGAGTCTTTAATCAGAAAGGTGTTGGTGGGTGGACATTGTTCCCATCGCTGTCTCTATTTTGCTGTTACACTGAATTTTTCATAGGAGTGTAGATCAGTCCAGTGTGGATTCCTGGATTTTAACAGGTGGATCTCGTAAGGCATTGAACAAAAGTGAGCTCCTGTATGTAAAGGTCTTCTTGAGCAACTGTATTTTCGCTGCTTTTCTCCTCAGATCTGGAGGAGCAATGTTTGCTACAATAAGCAGCCACTGAGTAGGAGTGGACGTCACTGTACCAGTAACAACTCTCATGGTTTCATAGAGCTGTACGTCAAACTTGGTCGAATGTATGCTGTTTTCCCACACAGGAGCACGGTACTCACCAGCCGAGTATGCTAGAGAAAGTGAAGCAGTGCAAAGAGTGTTTGCATCTGCACCCCAGTTGCTGCCCGCTAGTTTATGCAGTAGATTTACTCTTGTACTCAGCTTCTTTGACAGATTTGAGCAATGCTGTTTGAACAACAAGGATCGATCCAGTGTGATGCCCAGATATTTTGGGAAGAAGTTGTGGGAGCCTTCTGTTCCGTTAAAAAACACATGTAGCTTCTGATTAGCTTCCACGTTATGCAAGTGGAATGCTGTTACTAACGTTTTATTAGGATTTGGTTGGAGTCTCCATTTGTGAAAATAGTCACACATGGTAACTAGGTCCTCTGTAAGTACATCCTCACAGTGTGCCAAATCCATACTCTAGAGTAATTAAAGCTAGATCGTCTGCAAATTGTATCTTCTTTGAAGATGTTCTTGGCAGGTCATGGATGTAAAGATTGAATAGAATGGGAGATAAAACTGACCCTTGGGGTAAACCATTATATAGAGATCTCCACCTTCTCCTTTCACCGTTCAGAAATACAGCAAGTCGACGGTTGGATAACATGTTGTTTAGTACGCATGCTAGCTTCTGACAAGGGATGACTTGAACAAACTTGAGCAACAGTCCCTCTCTCCAGACCGCGTCAAAGGCTGATATAAGGTGGACAAAAGTTGCAGCAGTCTTCAGTCTTTTCTGGAATCCTGCTTCAATCTCTGTCGTCGGTGTTAACACCTGATCACAACAACTACGATTCTTTCTGAACCCCCTTGCCCAACTAGGATACGCTTCCTCGATACGGCCAAGTACCATTCTTCCGAGCATCTTGAAGATGGAAATTCTAAGTTCCCATGGAGGGAATTAGATTCTTTTCCACCAATAGAGCATATAAAAAATCAGATCAAAAATTAGATGGATGGCTTTTCCGGCGTTTGCTCTATTAACCAGCGTTTCGTCTTAGGTCTGACACTAGACTCAATTCAGTAAAATGAATCAAATGTCCCATCACTAGATTATACGGTAATTTCAGAGGTTAGGTTATATGCTTTCGCATCTTGTTAAATTTGAGAATAGCTGTTCCCATGTAAATTTATAGTAAAAATGTTATTATTCTACAGGGAGCTCGTAATATGTTTTCATATTACGTGCATGGTAAACCTAGGTTAGGTGACACCGATTGAAATAGGAAACTGGAAATATCTGCAACAATCCTCTGGACTGACGCTATTACAATTCTTAAGAAGGAAATGGAATATGCGTGTTCAGCCTATTGGAATTAGAAAATACATGCTAATGAGTAAGGCACTGCTTGGAAAACATATTTGCTGACGTTTATAGAAAATCATGCATAACCTTGTAAGAAAAACCTTACACTGAAGTAATTTGCATTCACCAACAAAAATTTCAAAATAAAGCACAAACTGTAACTACAATAGGGTGTATAAAGTAGGTATCTCCTTTCATTGCTATCATTGTGTAAATAACGTACGATGGTACAATTTATGTTAATACATGCAAGAATCACTGGAAAAGGTGTGCTTCCTACTGAAACCTCAATTAAAGGTAAACCTCCATTTAAGGTTAAAAAGTCAGGTCCCGGTAAACACCTTAAATAGCAGTCCTTTTGTACATGTTGAACGTACCTTACAATTGTCAATAGGATTGTTTTCTCCATTCTGTCCCATTTTGAGACATGTACACTTCTTGTTATACAGAGTCAACTTCATCTTGTAGTTCATTATCAGATACTTGGAGCTCAGAAGGTTTTGGGCATATACAGCCCATATTTTATCAGTTACAAGCAATTGAAAATTAAATCTGGTAGATGCGACCCATTCAGATTAGCAAGGTTTTGGACATATACAGCCCATATTTTATAAATTACAAGCAATTGAAAATTAAATCTGGTAGATGCAACCCATTCAGATTAGAACGATTAAACGAGGTGGAGTTGAGCCTTAATGAAAATGTCTAGATGATGACAATCATTTCTAACTTCATTATAATTGTACAAGTGGAGCAGAGATTATTTGTACATTCAAGGATGCGCTTCACATACTTCGATGCAAATCAGCTCAGGGCAGTGGTAGAGGTTATGAATTAATTAGTTAAGTATGGTGATACTAGGTTCGATCATGGCAATGTGTTTTTATGGTTTTCTTTGTCGAAACGTTCAGCGACAAGGTGATATATTGAAAACTTTTTATTCCAGTTAGGCCTTAATTTATAGTGATCATATTTTTATAATTGCCTATGAAATGTAGTCACAATATTATGTCTCCATCAAAACTAGGTAATTTTATTTTTGGAAGCCACATCTTTGTTTTATTGACCAATTCTGTTGATTTAAATACAGTGAAACCTCAAAATGCGAGTAACTTGGTCTACGAGTGTTTTGCAAGACGATCACACATTTTAAATAATTTGTAACTTGATAAGCAAGTGAGGTTCCGCAATACGAGCGTCACGCGTGCATACGTTTTCCCCTCCCCTGTGCGTTTCTTGAATGGATGAACGAGGTCTCTGGTCCTGTAGTGAAGAAATACCTTTCAGAAAATAATCTGCCGCTCAAAGTCTTGCTGGTTATGGACAATGCTCCTGCTCATCCTCCAGGCTTGAGGTTTGAGGACAACTTACTGGAGGAATTCAAGTTCGTTAAGGTTAAGTTCCTCCTCCCGGCACTACTCCACTTCTCTAGCCTATGGATCAGCAAGTCATTTCGAACTTCAAGAAGCTATACACCAAAGCACTATTTCAGCGATGAGCTGGTGGAAGAACACAGGCGGAACTGACCACCAACGAACTGATGGACCTGCATCGCGAACAACAGGACGTTTTGGAGATCTCTCACCTCAACTGATATTTGGGATATGGGAAACGGTGCAAAATTTTATAGAAAAACAGCACCCGAATAAGGCTGTAGCAGTGCGAGCGATGAATCAGTTCAATGACAATGCAGTGTCACATTTTCGTGAAATCCTCAAAAAGAGGCAAAAGCAAGTCATTGGACAGGTTCCTTGTTAAAGTTGCACGAAAATAAAAAATTCCAGTGAGCCAACAGATAGCAGTGATTCCATTAGTGCAATTCGTGCTACACGGTAACTGTTCTCATGTCATCTCTCATCTCCCTCACACCAACAGTGATTCTATTGTAAGGAAAAGTGCACTTTCATTTGTTTTACGTTATATGTTATTTTAGAAATGGTATGCGAATACATATTTTTGTGTTGTGGACGAATTATCCGCGTTTCGATTGTTTCTTACGGGAAAACTTGCTTTGACATATGAGCGCCTTGAATTAGAAGCATGTTGCCGGAACGAATTATGCTCGCAATCCAAGGTTCCACTGTAATACTTTGCTTCAGTTCCATTATTATTATTAGCTACTGGTTTTATGGAAGTTATCATTTTTGCCTCCAGTAAGTCTCAAGGAACTTCAAAATCTTTTTGATAGACTTTGAAGTCTCTTTGATATATATCATGTCCATGTCAGTGAGATAACCCTTCTTTTAGACGATGGTTATGTAGTTGTACTTTCCCTTAGAAAATCATTCACCATTATCACAACACCCCTTACTTTAAAGCATTAAACCTGAAGTTCTTTGGAAACAATAAAGTTGTTTAGAAACAATGTAGCTTTTATACGAATATTCTCATTTTCTTCAACTAGTTCCTATGTCTTCCACAGAGCACACTAATGCACCAGGTGTTGTGTGACATCTGGCTTTGTTCCAAGACCATACTACAGCTGATACTGTTCCAAGATTCTTTGCTATATACATAATATCGGACGAGTTGGCCGTGCGGTTACGAGCACACAGCTGTGAGCTTGCATCCGGGAGATAGTGGGTTCGAATTCCACTGTCGGCAGCCCTGAAGATGGTTTTCTGTGGTTTACCATTTTCACACCAGGCAAATGCTTGGCCTGTGTCTTAATTAAGGCCACGGCAGCTTCCTTCACATTCCTAGGCCTTTCCTATCCATCATCGTCATAAGACCTACCTGTGTCAGTGCGACATACAGCAACTAGCAAGAAAAATATATACATAATGTGTGGAGTTGGTATCATCGCTACTTGTGATATATTGCAGAAATTGCCCATTTCAAGCAGTGGCATGTTAGCTTGTTGTTAGGACAGTAGTGTGAAGTTTGTTCACGTTCTTTTCAGGCTTTGCTGTTATGAATTGAAGGAGTTAACTTCATCATATAAAATTTCCTGTTCTAATTGGTACATACGAGTACATCCCATCCATGTGGTCATCTGACAAGGAACTGCTTGGGTGCCACCAGACCAAATGCAATGGAAACTGCTAGGATTATCACTGTGCCATTGCATTTTACGTCATGTAAAAATATGTCACCTAATGGTATGAATGAAGTTATGCGAAATGGACTTAGGCAGAGCGAGGGCGAATAAAAGTATGATTTACAAGTTATTACGGGCCTAACTTAGAGAAGAAGAGTGTGATCAATATGGCAGTGGAGAAAAAGACAAAGAAAAGCAAGCTAGATTGAAAAAAAAAATACAAAACTACATCATCGCCAAGAAAAGCAAATGAACGACAAGTTTAAAATCATATCTAATGATAGATGATAAGTAATATTTAGAGGGAAGAAAACGAAAAGCACTTCAGAAAGAAATACTGTATAATCTTGAATACCACCTGCCACCTAATAAGACCCGTATACCCTTATTTTGAAAGAACAAAATTTTTAAAAAAGTGAAGTCAAAATTATTTACACATCAAATAATTATAAAATACAAATAAAAGTAAACAAACATTTCCAGAACGATATCTAACGAGTTCAATCATCATCATCATCATCATCATCATCATCATCATCACCACCAGTACCAACTTCAGAACTTCCCACAAAATGCCGTCATTGCTGCCATCTATAACATTAGAAATGCTACATTTCCTGAAGCTCTTCTGCATGAGGTCTCCAGGAATACGATTCCATGCTGACAAAATCCACGAAAACAGCAGCTGAACTTCCACGCGCTGAATGCGACCAGTTGGCATCAGTGTGTGATTATCAGCTGCCATCCATTCCGTATTGAGCTGTTTCAAGGCTGCTTTAAATGGACGGTTCACGCAGACATCCAGCGGCAGTAGCATAGACGGCATCCCACCTGGAATGACTGCTAGGTCGGATTTCCCATCCTTGATATGTTTCTTCGCAGTGTCTGTTGAGTGGCCACGGTAACTGTCGATAACAAGCAAGCTCTTTTGTCCAAATAATGCACCAGGGAGACGTTGCCAGACACACTTTACCCAGTCTTCCACAAGTGAACAGTCCATCCAGCCGGAGTTCTAAGATCTGCCGATAACACCAGTGGGTAGATTTTAGGAAGCATCTTTCACTTGAAAACAATGTACGGCGGCAATTGGATCCGTCGGCAAGAATACCCTACATTACCGTACACCATTGTTTTTTATTACCACCTGTTCTAATGGTAACACATTTCGCACCCGTAACATTCACATTCTTGACCACTGGCATTTCGAAGTAGACTGGTGTCTGATCAGCATTGCCAATTTGGGAAAGCAAATATGCATTTTTCTTCCAAAACTGAATTATGTGACGCTGAAACGACAATAACTTCTCATCGTAGACACCAGGAAGACTCTCTGAAATTAAGGTACGCCTTCATACACTCAACCCATTTCTTTTATAAAAATTACAAACCCATCCTCGGCTTACCGTAAACCCTTTCGTACCGAGCTCGATAGCTGCAGTCGCTTAAGTGCAGCCAGTATCCAGTAATCGGGAGATAGTGGGTTCGAGCCCCACTGTCTGCAGCCCTGAAGATGGTTTTCCGTGGTTTCCCATTTTCATACCAGGCAAATGCCGGGGCTGCACCTTAAATAAGGACACTGCCGCTTCCTTCCACTTCCCAGGTCTTTCCTATCCCATCTTCCTGAAAGCAAATGCTTTGTGGAAAACATGTTGATACTCTGAGAACGTGCCTGAGACTGATGCCAAGCGCGGAAGTAGCATATACTGAGAGCGAAGAGAGTATTGTTGCCAAGCTACGCCGGCGGTGATGCCCAATTTACGTGCATTCGGAAAGATAAATTTCCGAAAATCTTAAAAAAAGACCCGCACTCAATTTTGGAAGCAATATTTTCAAAAAAACAGTGTGGGTGGTATTCGAGATTATATGGTATTCTGTCACAAACATAATCCATAATATCTAGTACTTTTTTGGCCAGTTCTTTAGCCACTATTATTGCAACACCATTTCTTCTTTTGTAACTTCCTGACCACTGAAAAACAACGTATTTTGAGTGTCATGGATGAACTCGTGAAAGAAATTAAGCAGAAGAACAACATGGACATCAATGCATTTGCATTTGCAGATGACGTAGTAATTTGGGGAAATACAGAGAAGGAAGTCCAAGAGAGGTTGAACACCTGGAATGAACATTTGAAAGCACACGGATTAACAATAAATAAATCGAAAACTGTTACTATGTCTGTCAACAGGCAGAACAAGAAAGGAAAAATAATGCTGGAAGGTACACAGCTGGAAACAGTACACCAATATAAATATCTTGGGTGCATCATTTCAAGTGATAACAGAATACAGCATGAGATTAACAACTGCATTAAAAAATCAGCGCAGTTTTACGATCAAGTTCGGAACCTCCTATGGAACGAACAAGTTCCCTTAAGATCAAAGCAGATTCTATTCCAATCATACTTCACCCCCATAATAACATATGGTCTAGAAACCTGCACAACAACCCAACAAGTGGATAGCAAACTACAAGCCGCAGAAATGAAGTTCCTACGTACTATGGTACAGAAGACAAAAAGGGACAGGGTAAGGAATGAAAGAATGAGGGAGAAAGCTGGTGTGTACCCATCCCTGAATGAAAAAGTGACAAAGGCCCGTTTGAAAGGGTTTGGCCATGTCAAACGATTGGACGATGGAAGGACAGCAAAACAATGGCTACACACAGTCGTGGCCGGAAAACGACCGGTAGGAAGACCTAGGAAGAGATGGCTGGACCAAGTGAAAGAGGACATAGGAACAAGAGGAGTCAGCTGGGACGTTGTCTTGAGAGAAGAGTAGTACATGGACAGACAGAAGTGGAGAGTGCTCGTAAACCACACCCGGGCAACTGGAGTGTAACTGATGATGATGATGATGATAAAGGAAAGTGGCAGCATGAAACAAGCTGAAGTTGCTAAGAAATCAGGGATGCTCCGTCTACCATAAACACGATTGTAGGTAAGGCTACGGAAAATGAAAAAAGCGCGTATTAGGCGTTACGACAAATAAGCAAACATTCGGGGTGGAAAATACGAACAACTGGAAGACTGTTTACTACAGCGGGTCAGACTAAACAGGGCAGAACGCATTCCCAATCAGCGGAACATTGCTTTGCAAAGAAGCACAAGAACCAGAGATCAAACTTGGTGTATAGGATTTTAGTGCTTCACCGGGCTGGCTACACATATTTAAGGTTAGACATGGTATCGGCAGTCACTGTGTGGGGAAATCAGAAGTGTCTATTCTGAGACTGTGGAACATTGGAAAGAAAACTCTATGAAGGAAATGACATCTCGATTCGCTTCCAAGGACATTTTCAACGTGACAGGCCTCTTTCTTTAATTAAATGCCTGGACGTACCATGGTATTCAAAGGGGAAAAAATGTCATAGCGGGAAACAAAGCAAACGACTGATGACAGTTCTATTGTGTACGCCAAGTTGTTTTGAAAATGTTGCTACATTCCCCACGAAATACACCAACAATAAGAAATCCTGGGTCACTACAAAAGTTTTAGATGACTGGCTTCGAAGAGTGGACGCCAAAATAGGAGAGAAAGATCGTAAGATCTTATCGTTTGTGGGTCGATGTGCAGCACACCCTCCTATCACTTATCTGAGGAATCTAAAGTTAAAAACTTCATGGTTGTTCCGTACTGAACTGCGAAACATACAAGAAATTTTAATGTAAGGAAATCCACCTTTTCAATACATACAAAACTGTTGCACATAAGTTATACTACAACGAAACGGTTTTACGAAAGGCTGACGACAACAAAAATACAGTAGAGTCTCATTAATCCGAACTAATTGGGTCCGGAGTCTGTTCAGATTACGAAATTTTCGGATTAACTGGAAGATATTTTCTAATAATGTTATTGTTTTTCGTCCCGCTAACTACTTTTACGGTTTCTGGAGACGCCTACGCCTACGTGCCAGTAAATCTACTTACACGAGGTTGACGTATTTGATCACCTTCAAAATACCACCGGACTCAGCCACTATCGAACCTTTCAAGTTGGGGCCAGAAGGCCAACGCCTCAACTGTCTGAGGAAAATAGTTTCTACAATACAGTACATACTGTAATTTGAAATGTCCATTCCTTAGCAGTTACATTAATAAAATACCGTATAAAATTACAGTAGGGTAGTTAAGAACCCGCAGAGGACAAAAAGACAAACTACATTAGAACTTGTTTCCTAAATGGTAACGGGTTACACTTTTGCATAGTGCCCGGGATGCGAAGACCTGCTTGAGATGTTTATTTAATAGCGATTGGATGGAAGCTGACTGTCATCAATTACAAACATACCAAGAAATTGTAGCTATGGTAGAGAAAGAATCTGGAAATGATGAGGACAGAGTGACGACGAAAAAGACCACAATGAACCACTAGTGTCACATTCAGATGTCGCGGCCGCCTTAGAACTTGCCGTACGCTACGTTGAGCAACACTCCGCTGCTACGCCCACTGATGTGATGTTTATGAGACGCTGGTTTAACGATGCATCTTCGAGTATGTTCCAATCACTACGGCAAAAGAAACTAAGATACTTCATAAAGATAAACGACCAGTATTTGATGGTTTATGACATGTAATTATGTTTACATTAAGTTATTCTAGTAAAATATGACTAATAAAATTTAAGTAAATCTGTTTTCTATATTATATTCTTTCATTTCAATAAGGAGAATTTTTTTATTTTATTTAATATTTCAGTTCGGATTAAACGGACTTTCAGATTAAGGGGACTCTAGTGTATGTCAAAACCAGTACCTTCATAATAATAAAAATATTGTAGTATAACTTATGTGCAACAGTTTTGTATGTAATGAAAAGGTGGATTTCCTTACATTAAAAATACTTGTGTGATTATCTGAGGAATGCAGCTGTGGAATTTTTTCCCATGAATTGCACCAGCAAGCTGCAGCCGCTCAATTTTGGAGTGATACACAACTTGTAGTTGCATTATCACAACATGCTGGTGCAACCTAGGTTTAAATAGAAGATTCCACCTTCGATTCTTCCATTCTATTCAAATCAAAGCTGACTTAACATCAATATGGTATCCTATAATGAAATTCATAAATTGTGAGATGCTGGTGCAGCACGCAATCAGATGTAAATGTTGGAAAGAAGCACGAAATGAAGATCAACATATTACAGGCAAGATGCCTCATTCATCTCCTCCTAATATTTTTATTCATGTTTATGTGGAATGTTTGCCCTAGGACTTCGCACAGGACTATGTATTAAAAGACACAATTATCCAAGTTGTTATAATAATCTTGTGTCTTCAAACAAATTAAAAACAATAAATTAATGTACACCATTTTCTTTTCTTCCAGTACACAATGTATTACATCGCAGCATTATGGCACCATATTTCAGAACTTACAGTTCAAAATTGTTTCTGAAACGATTGATTTGGAGGTAGTTCTGATGATGATTGTAATATATTATTTAAAGTTAGAAACTTCATTCTGTTCCGTATTTTATTTGATTGTAATATAATCGATGATAATGGCAAGGCTCCTGATAATTATGGCAAATGGAGGAAATAGAAAAAGGGGCATCATTCCAGTATAATGTAAATGTTGGCGATAATCTCATCGCCGCAGAAGCCATGACTACCTCCGAGATAGCTGAAGACACAGAGAGGGGTCTGAGTGAGGGCTGTAATAAAGACTATGGCGACCACGATACTGAAAAGCCGCAGCATATTTCAATTGACTTTAATGATGCTGCCAATGCGCTATGGACTATCAAACATTTTGTAAAATTCCGTAACGTTTCTGAGGAAATAATGATTTAATTCTACAAGTTTGAGAACACTGTTTGTGTTACGGCCGCAGTCAAAAAATAATAAGCCAAGATAACGGACTACTTTATTTCGTAAAGTGACTGTTTCCATCTCTTTGCATTTCTTTTCTACCTGGGTGCATGTCCTTCGAGTTTACATGATTTCATATTGCCTGATATACTTTGGAATATAACTCAGCTTCATTTTTACAGAATTTAATTTAAGCATTTTTCCTCTTAACGAGGTTTTACTGTAGCTAGAACAACCAGCCCCCATCCCCTCTTTATTTTTTGAGAAATGAGATCTCAATACAAGTTTCTGTACTAAGCTCATTAACATACACAATGCATAAAATACATACATTTTCTCCATAGCAACCAGTACCCATTCATTTACCTTCGATCATGTGACCACATGAAGTTGAGCATAAATATCTGCCCATTGTCCGGCTCCATAGCTAAATGGCTAGCGTGCTGGCCCATGGTCACAGGGGTCCCGGGTTCGATTCCCGGCGGGGTTGGGAATTTTAACCGTCATTGGTTAATTTCCCTGGCACAGGGACTGGGTGTATGTGTTGTCTTCATCAGCATTTCAACCCCATCACGACGCGCAGGTCACCTACGAGCGTCAAAAGATCTGTCGGAAATCACACAGAACAAATCTAGCTGCTTTTCTTTGGATTTTTTCTAGTTCTCAAATCAAGTAATCTTGGTGAGGATCTCATAGAGTGGAACCATACCCTAGTTCAGGTCTTACCAGAGAGTTATAGGTCCTTTACATCGTATGTACAACCCCTACTACTTTCACTCTTAAATTCTATGTCCTAGTCCTTGTTTAACGAAACTCAACTTCCTATATAATCATTCGGTAAAACCTCGTTAATTTACGAATTCGTGATGACAAGAAAACGTTTAGCTGCCATGATGTCAAGACAGAACTTGTTGGTTTTTCAGACTGATATATCACATGTAATCGATAAAAACTCTATAGATATAGGCATCAAATGAAAGATCGATGCTTCATCTATAGATATATTGTATTACATTTGCAATAGTTCCAAGAACTATTCGCTAGATAAAAGCAAAAAACAGAAGGTGCTACGCGCGTGGAATGTACGTCAGTCTGCAAAAGTGTACGGCACTTCACGTTGGGTGGAGATGGCTCTTGTGAAGATTTTCGTATACTAGAAGACTGAGGCGAGGGTATGTCAAACCTTCCGCCTTGTTTGACCTTGAAATCACATGCATAGGGTGATTAGGAAACATATCTAATTCCTTTCAAGCCAGTAGCCAATAAGCTAACGGTGTGCACGTTTCTGAACACAAGGAGTTAGTGAAGTTAGTTAATAGTGTTTTAGATAGTGATTCGGACGACAGTGTAATTGAACATCTTCAGGAATTATAGGAATATAATTTATATGAGCAAGTGTTGAGTGTAAATAGTGTAAACCAGTCAGGAAATCTAAAAATTCTAAAAATTGGGTGCGGGTCTTATTCAAGACTTTACTTCTGTGGCATCTTTGGGAATGTTAAATTTTTGGTGTATTTTAGTTTTATGGGTTGACACTGGATTCAACCATGTCTTAAAACAGAGTTAGTGTGATAATAACAAGTTGACATCTGTGTACCGCATTGTTCGCTCTTATGCATTTTGTGTGATAATAGAGATTTGTTATATAATAAAAATATGTGTAAAACATTCCTAAAAGCCGGCTGTAGTTTATAAGTTCGGTAAAAATATTTCCATATATGCAACAACCCTGAAATCATCGGCACACTCGTGGTCATCGTGACTTGACAGCTGAGCTTCTCTAGCGTGCACTCCCCAACCCCAAACACACTTTTCTTTTACCGTAAGCGCTCGGCGGCAGTCAGTTCTTAGAGTGGCACATGTAAACAGTAATTCAAGAAAGCGTTTGAAAGTTACAAAGGAAGCTGAAACCATCGGAAATCGTCCGCCAGTAGGAAATACAATATAGATGACCTTATATTCAAGATTGGAGAATGGGGAAAGAAGAGAGATTTTCTTTTAAAGTGTACTGGTGATCGTAGAGCTTTCTGTGGGTAGAGAGCACAGTTTACTGAAATTGAAAGGATTCTGTACAAATACGCAACAAAAAGGCGGAAATTGGGATACGGCGCGTCTACTGAAATGTGCCAACTCAAAGCATTAGAAATCGCAAAGGAACTTTCTTCGCAAGAGTTTAAAGGAAGCCAAGGGTAGATCAGAAATATCTATAAGAGGAATGGACTGAAGGCGTACCATAATTTCACAGCGTGTTCCTACTGCCTATGAAGAAAACCTGCTTTCCTTCCAGCGCTATATAATTTTACGTAATATAATTCGGTTGCGAACGAATAATTCATAGCCGCTGTCCCGAACTGGCAAGGCAGATCAGACGCCCGTCTATTATCAAATACAGTACTGTCAGTGTTAAGGGGTCAAAAAGTGGTATCCGAACGGGTGGTAATGAAAAACAGAGGTGTACAGTAATGTTTTGTATACTTGTTGACAGAACTTAACTTCCACCATATGTTGTCTTCAAGAGAAAGACTCTTCCGAAAGACAACCTACCTGCTCGTGTTATTGTCAGAACGCAAAACTCCGGTTGAATGGACTGACTGAAATGTGTTTGGCAATGCAGCCTGGTGCATTGCTTGGACGGAAAAGCTTGCTTGTTATGGACAGCTACTGCGGTTACACAACAGAAGCTGTGAAGAAGCAAACCAAGGACACAAAATCCAATCTAGCAATCATTCCAGGTGTACTGACTTCTATGTTACTGCCGTTGGATGTCAGTGTCCGTTCGAAGCAGCTTTAAAACACATGTATACCGTGTGGGTGGCGGCTGACAATCATGCCACCGGGTCGTACTAAGCGCCCGGAAGTTCAACTGCTTTGTTCGTGGGTAAAGACTGCAAGGGATCATATCTATGGTGACCTCGTCCAGAAAAGTTTCCAGAACTGCAGTATGTCTAATGCTAATAGATAGCAGCGAAGACAACGATGTGTGGGGAAGCGATGGTCAAAGTGATAGTGAGAGCTCCAAAGTTGGTACTTCTCACGATGAAGTGTTGACTTTCATTCTGTGATTGATAACTTTTTCTGTGTGTGTTTTGAATAATTTATTGGGTATTATTTCAAGGACACCTAAAAACTGTCTGAAACTATTTTAAATTTGTGAAATATACATACTGAAATTACATTCTTGGTTTTTCAATACTATCTGCTTTACATCGCACCGACACAAACACGCCTTATGGCGATGATGGGATAGGAAAGGGCTAGGAGTGGGAAGGAAGCATCCATGGTCTTAAGGTACAGCCTGGTGTGAAAATGGGAAGCCATCGAAAACAATCTTCAAGGCTGCAGACAGTGGGGTTCAAACCCACTATCACCCAAATACTGGATACTAGCCGCACATAAGCAACTGCAGCTATCAAGCTCGGTAAACATAACACTGCTGTGGTTGTCCCTCATTAGGAGCATAAGCAAAATCTCACCCTGTCATATGTTATTCAAAATGTGCTCGAAAGAACACCTTACATAATTCAAGAAAGATTCAAGCACTGAGTAATGAACTCCAATGCCTGCATAAATAAAATGAATCAAAATAAGGAATAATCAAAGTATTATCATAGTCTGAAATTGAAAATTAGTAATCATATTTCTAGGCTTCAATTTTCTAAAAAGGTTATTTCAATGCTATACATTCCATCGTACCTTTCCTACAGGAAAACTAGTCCATAAAAGTGTTACGTACATTTTTGGCAGCTTCACTGTCGTCCTCAGGTGATGGAGGAGGGGTGGCCATTGTATCTTCTGCATCAGATTCACCACCACCACCTAATTTAGGTTTCTTCTTCCTGATACAAGGAAATCAAGCCATTAATAAAAATAATTTTTTTCCTATTAAAGAAAAGCAGTCTCCAATACCTGTCACAATCTCTGTACTTTCACTAATTCCACAGCACTGAATAAAACTAAATAGTGTGCACGTCCATTACAAAAAGAATTAATACCAACAAAAGACCTGTGTGTGTATCATGAAAACATTATTTCAAGCCCCAGTAATGATAACCTTTTCACTATAAATTTAAATGGGAAAACAATTAACCAGACATGAGAATATAAAACTAACCCCTGAAATCAGCAACGCACACCACCTTATCTTGAAAAGTATCAAGCCAAACAAAGTCATGAAGGCCTCTGGGGGTGGCAGTTAAGGCGTTCTCCTATTCGTAACTTGGTATTCATTTCTGGTGTAAGCTGAGTGAACTTGCCATGTTATTTAGGTACATAAAAAATTTCCCTCCCCTTTTGTTCTGAACTTTAATATTTGATCTGTAACAGTTAGGTTAATTTTAAGGAAGGCCTTTGGCTGTAAAAAACTTTAGTATCTGTTTACACCAGTCAACGGGTATTACTAACCGACTTCAACCCTGAATTCAAATATCAACAAGAAACTCACTAGTAAATGTAGCGAGAAATCGAAATGGAAGATGAACGATCACATTCAATACAAACGCTGAAGTGTATAAATATCAACAACAGGAGAAAAATAACATAGGCTAAACCGCTTGTAATAACATATGAATCAGTCAAACAGTTCTCATCGTAACCTAAGGATATTAAACAGCATGAGATAGGAATTTTCGAACGAACATAAAAAATATTGTCACAATAGGGTTCTCGCTATGTATACCTTACAGTCAAATAATAATATTAGATTATAAATTCCACCTGTTCGATGCATAAGAAATTTTTATGTAAATTTAAGAAATAGTTCTTAACATATTAGATATAGGGACATGTTTCACCCATAATGAGGGCATCATCAGCCTAAAAATCTCACACCTAAGAAAGATAGATCAGGATCCCGATCACTCTTACACGTCCAAAAACATAAACAAGAGGATACTGTTTTAGGTACAAATGTGTAGAAAATGACTAGCAAGCAGAATATAGTAGTTATAAGCACTCCTATGATAAAGCCCCACAATCAATCCTTATTGTAGATCCCAACAGATGTCTTTCTTTTAAAAATGTGGTAACAAGTAGTTAGTTAAAAGTTCGAAAAGAACACGTAAACTGCTGCGCCGAAATGAAATCTGGTAAATACGGCGCTTTATTCTGGAGACGGCCAGTCGGTATAACACTAGAAGCACAAAGATCAATCATTCAAATTCTACCAGGGCAACTAATTAACATTATAACAGTTGGAAAAGATAAATGAAATCACACACACAACATATTTTCTTCAACTCACCTCATATTTAACCAAATTAACATCACAACTGTTGAAAGGGTAAGTAATCTTTACACACAGTCTTCACGATTCATGCTGACGTATGGAAATCGGGAACTAGTTTGGAAATTCCAGTTCATGTTTCGCATGCTAGGAGAGGAGGAAGTGACCGATAACTCAATATTCCAGTGCCTGGGGCCAGAACACGCCTGTGACTGCTAGCCGACATCCGCACTTATCAGCTGTGACTCGCACGCGTACAGCGATCACTTTCAACAAGGTTCTTATGTGTGAATTGTTGTGTTGTTTGTTAGTGACATGACAGAAATAGTCTGTAATAGAATTTAAATGGTCTGTAATTAGAATTGGACGAAAATAACGGCAATCGAGACGCATTTAGTGAATTTTCCGTAGCACCATCACAGTGTTAATGACGGAAACAGTACAGTGTACCAAGAAAACAACAGCTTGGGGACAATTTCGGGCTCCTACCTTCAAGCGAATTCTTGCGTGACATTAAAAGATGACAGTTTTCGTATAATTATTGCTAGGGTATGCATTATTGCCTTCGATTTTTTATTAAAATTAATTGCGTTACACATATTTTAGATTATTTTGTACTATTTTGGGACTAAATAAATTTCGTAACTTGAGTAAGGTAATAATGTTCGATTTTCTCATTTCCTTTTTTAATTTAGATTCCCATCATTTTCCCTCTCCATTACTGAGGCCGAAAAAAAGTAAACAAGGGGGAAAATTACACTACTAAATACAGTAGATAGTACATAAAACCAATAATTTTTTTGTTAGATGCGTTGACGAGTAAAAGAAATGTTAGGATTGGATTGTTTTTATCAAGTTTTAGACCACCTACTACAAAAATTACCTATACCTGCCTAGGTTACGAGATAATAAACTATCAAATTGTTAATGATCTCACGTGCTATATTAATAGCAACAACCATGAATATTCATAACTAAAGCAAACTTGTACCCTTATCCTGAGATAGTGCAGCTCATTTTAAGCATGCACCCCACTGACCCAACCAATGAAAGTGAGCTGCATGTATCATTTTACAGCGTAACAACATTCCTGCCATTCTTAAATCTCAAGCAGTACCAAGAATCGAACTTGGGCCCTCTTGGGCAGCTGGCGGACATTCTTAACTACAAAAAAAGAGATGTATTGCATAACCGTAGTGTGCTTGTAGTGCGAGGGTCGGATGTGAGAAACTGTTCACCTATCTGTGCAACATCACAGGAGCTACAGAACACTACGGTGGGGGGCATAACTACGAAACACAGACTCACTGCACTACTTTCACGTGCATTTTCATCGCACACATTGGACGGACGAAAGTATTCACGAATATGTGTGATGACGTCATAGCTGCGGTAGAGCATGTATCTGCTTCAAGACTGAATCTTTGTTCGTCTTTGACGAATTACAGTGGGGGAAATCTTACATGCCAGCTTCTTTTTCCTTTTCTTTTTTAATCTCGAAAAGCCAAGGAGGGGTCTAATAAATGAGGAAATACAGTTAAGACCCTTCCATGTATACAATAGGCCAACCTTCTTCTCTGTATGTCATGATAGCTTGCAAATATGATATTCTTTTCTCTCTAATGTCAGTCTACTCAATGAGCAGCTTTTGGTTTATTTTCAATTCTTTTCCATTGAAATCCAATATTTTTTTAGAATATTTCGGACACACTTTTCACTTCCTTTGAACCCAACTTTCTTCCAGTGCTGCCATTAGTAGTGCAGCTGTAGCAAGCTTGTTCCACTGTATAAAATTTGTTAACCCAACATCGGTCAAACTTAGTAACGTCACGTCATCGGTCGAGGTGTTAGCGCGGCGCTCACGCTAATGAAAAAGTTTCTGCCTTTCTTATGTATATCAATCGGTAATTATCTTGATAGGAAGTTTCTATTTTTATTCTTTTGTCACCTTATGGAGCACTTTAATTTATTTTTATCACATTTGGCCTCAAACCCCAAAGTATAATGCCTTATTATACAAATGAATGATGAGTGCCATGATAAATGATGGAAGTTATTATTTTAAATTTAGAGAATCTATTCACAAATGATATCAAACGATGTAATACACAAAACAATGTATAATATGCCAATAACAGAACAAAATTATTGCATTATGTACAGTTCATCCATATTCTGAATATTGTCTTTGGTATCTTGCAGCTTCATTCACTGCTGCTGACATCCCTGGCTTCCTTCTCACCATAGCACTGATGACACCTGGTTATTGTATACTCTCCACAAATTGAAGCCTGACAAGAAATGCACCGAACCATGGAGAAACGATTCCTTCTTTTCGGGTAAAAGCCACATCTCACCCTCGCTTTGTTTGCAACAGGTTGAGGAGTACACTTTGTTTCTGGATATTGGAGGTATTTCCTTATTCGAATCTTCAGGTCGTTCTGAACTCCTTCCTTTGAAAGACTTGCTACCATATGATTTCTCGTGAGAACCAATGCTAGACTTTTCAAAAAATTTCTTCGTTCCATTTTACTGTTAGTGTTGCAAAAGAGGATTACTTGAGCATTGATGGCACCAACATCTAAAAGTGTAAAAGAAAATCTGAGTGGCCAACGACAACATACTCTGGCAACAGTGTACTGTGATTTCATCTTATCAGGGACTACTATACCTCCTTTCGTGAGGTTGTACAATGTCACCGTTGTTGGCTTCTCTTTGTCGCCAGTAGTTGGATCAATTTCATCTGAGTCATGCATACTTGAAACCAGAACAACGTTTTGGCTCTTTTTTGGGAACATACAAAACAACTGTACAATCTTCTCGTAAGGCAAACAGGCTGCGATTTATAGGCCGTTGCTTCGTATTTATAAGTTCAATCAGTCAATACTGATCTGCATTTAGGGCAGTCGCCCAGGTGGCAGATTCCCTATCTGTTGTTTTCCTAGCCTTTTCCTAAAAGTTCTGGTGGCAGTTCCACCTTATTCTTTTTTAGAGTCCCAATTACTGTCAAGGTATATTGGTGTAGAATTGCATGTGTAAGCGGAATAGACAAAAACCAATTGTCCATTGTAACATTTCTTCCCGACCCTTTGATTGGTTCAACAAGTCTCTTGACAATGGCACTGGGTCTAGTATCCAACATGTAAGGACCAGAAGGCTGTCCGGTCTCATGAATCTCCATATTCGATGTATAAAACATCCTTGAATCTACCTGAGAAAATATCTTTATGCCATATTTGGCAGGCCTCTTCGGTATGAACTGTCTAAATGCACATCTACCACGAAATGATTCAAGCATTTCGTAAACTGTAGCGTATTCAGAAATACTGTAGATGTTCACACATCTTGCTGCGAAACCTTCAAACACATTTCTGATTGGGGCTAGTCTATCAAGTGCTTTCCTTGTCAACTTCGTCCATGCATCATCAGAACGAAAACCTAGCAACAGTAACAGAAATCTTCGGTAACTCATTGTAATTTACAAGTAACTATTCTCATTTTCGTTCCGTATTGAAGAAAGCTCAGTCAAGCTAGCGTTGCTGGAACAGCCCGACGTACTCAATACGCACCATACGAAAAAACTTGATTATTTTTTCCAACAAATGTTTCAACGGTGTTATAACACCCACTTGACTGTCTTTTGGATCCAATTGATTACCACACCAACATAATTACTGACATCCGCTAGCTTCGACATAATATTTTATCATTAGCAACGCCTCCACAAGAAGTTCCATTTTCTTTTCTATGACTTTCAGATATATCAACAGTATACATTTTAACATATTTATTACGTTCACACTTCTGTTTTAAATAACTGGCAGTGATTTTACCATCTTGGATTCATACTATGGGAATTGAAGAAACATCCCCCTTTGATGATTGTGCTTACACTCAAGGCCGTCAGAGTCTTAATGATATATAACAAAAGGATCCATTTTAGTTTTAAACTCTCAAATATTCATGTTTAACCACGTTTTAATCTTCAAAAACTGTTAATTTACTGGGTTTTTTTTCTAACACACTTTGGTGCAATATCGTTGTTTTAGACGTTATTATATATTTTACAAAATCACTGTTCAACATTTTACCCAATAATTTAGAAAGACTCCATATGCATTATTTTTAAGATTGATATAGGCTGATGAAAATTAAATGTCGTATGGCTTTTAGTGCCGGGATATCCCAGGAAGGGTTCGGCTCGCCAGGTGCAGGTCTTTCTATTTGACACCCGTAGCGACCTGCGCATCATGATGGGGATGAAATTATGATGAGGACAACACATACACCCAGCCCCCATGCCATTGGAATTAACCAATTAAGATTAAAATCCACAACCCGGCCGGGAATCGAACCCGGGACCCTCTGAACCGAAGGCCAGTACGCTGACCGTTCAGCCAACGAGTCTGACATATAGGCTGATGATGCCCGTAAAGGAGGGTGAAACATGTACCATTGACTTTTATGTATTATGTATAAATTTTAACCATATGAAATAGTGGATTATATTGTATTGTATTGAACAGGTGGACTTAAAAATATTGTAATAATATTTGAAACTCATTGTAAGTCAAAATAATTCTAGAGCAGTCCCACCCTTATCCCATAAATCCTCCACAATCTGGTGTGACGATTTTTGCACGCCTGCTAAATACAAGAGACCTAGAACTGCCCTTATTTCATCAGGATTTGTATCTATGACACCACTTTTACTGCTGTAGTTACTTCAAATTTTATGAAGACAATCGTTTGTGTACGCTGTAATTTCTTCAATCACTTAGTCAGCTCCTTTGACTCCCGGTGGATGAATAACTATATTTCTGCACTTCCTACGTACTTGTTGGTGTGCTGCATGAGCATGCGAAACGGTCAGTTGATCCTTACCGATATACTCCACTCGAGGTTCTGTTATTTCCTGTTCATCACCGGCAGATTGTTCACTTCCGCTATCATGGTCACTGTTAATTGACTGTTCTGCGTCTGAATAAACTGAATCATCTAACTCTTGAGATGGGCCTATTTCAGTGCCATTATCAGATTCTTCCAACAGCCACTGGATTACCTGATCATCTGAACGATCCATAGTTTCTGATGAATACTACATGTAACTTCACGTGCACTGAAATAGCAAACAATGACCTCAAAACATCTACTCGGAGTCTTCTAATTCAATAATCACGACACAACATTATTTAGAATCTAAACGAACACCATCGGTTGAGGTGTTAGCGCAGCGCTCACGACTTCACAAATAAGCAGTCTAGGGTACTCTGATGACACCTAGGCAACCGTTAACAGCACTATTTGCTTGTTGACATATCACCAGTCAGTTAGATAGCAGCATACGTCAGCAGAACAAAAGAAAAACAAGCAGCAGCCTGTTAAAATCTTTTGTTAGCGCTGCGTTCCCCCCTCAACCGATCTTGGGTTAAATAAACGTCCCACCACACCCTCGTCAAAATCATCTAACTCCATGATTGGTTTGTTTCTCTTACGAATGTTATTTGGTGTTCGAAATAACAGTGGTTCCTGACGAGCACTTAAGTTAACTCTTCAAGTTTTTTCCTAATTTTTGCAACAATGTGTAGACACACCCCCGTTACTGCAGCTGTTCGCTCTCGCACCTTTGTGACAGGAACTGTGAAATATTTTTCACTGGCTTACTTCTGCATAACGTACACACCTTACTAGTTCCCTTCCTTGTCCATGGAAACTACACTACCACGCAATTGAAAATACCAGCCATTACGTTACCAGTAGCTTATTTATTTATTCACGAAGCATAAGATAGAGCTTCACTGAAAGCATTTCACTTATACTGTCAACAGACTAATTAACAAATATCAACTATCATAATAAAATATAACAAGGCGGTATAACAACTACACATAAACTTATCCTTAAGAGATCATTTACACCCCTCTGGAAAATATTTTTACTTGGTGCTAAGTCAAGCTGTTGTCTGCTATTAATAGTGTTAAAGAGAGTTGGGAGGCGGAATAGAAAAGGTCGTTGAAGTACTGAGTGTGGGGAATGTGGAGAAGGTTTTTGACTGGTGGGGTGGAAAGGAATGCGGTGAAGAGCAAGACAAAATGTTCTAAGTAGTAATGCCCATTTAAGATTCCATTGAGGAAACTCAGGTCAGCTACCTTTCGCCTGATGTGCAGCTATGACACAATTCCCCTCACTACCTGCAGCGTAGGGTTTCCTATAATTGCACCAAAGAAGGACACTGCTCTGTCTAGCAGGTCAATATTGGAGGAGAAGGCTGTTGTCCAAATTGGAGAGAAGTAGTTCAAGAGGTTGAATGATCGTGAGGAAGAAGTGGCAGGGAGCAGTGGGATCAGAAATTTCTGTGTAGCGGTAGAGAATGCCTAGTAATTTCAGTGCCTTGGTTGTATTATCTTTCTAAGTGGTTCTTGAATTGTATGTCACGACCACGTGTTGCGACGCGCCTCCTTTCATGTCCCAGTGCCAAGCAAATGGAGTCAAGCGAGTCTCGAATCCGCAACCTCCGAGACTAGAGATAGGGCGTATCAATTTAGAGTTTATATGATCATGTAAAAGTGGCAAGAAGTTATAGTGCTTCGAGTGATTGAGTGATAATTTAATTAAGTGAAATTTCAGAGTATTAAAGGCTTAAGATTTCATATAAGTTTTACATTTAGCAAGCTGGTGCAACGCGAAATTAGTGCATGTGTAATATTGTGAAATAGCCGACAACACGGCTTCAGTGTAAAACGGAAAACGCAGTAGCAAGTTCTGAGTATATTTCCAGAAGCCAGTAGAAGGAATTATTGCATAGATTTTTGACACAGAAGCCACTTGTTCGAATAGATTCTATGACACTCACCCATCAGTTAGAACACGTGAGCCAACTACTCTTAAAAAACAACAGACTTCTGGAGGAGTAAAGGGGAAAAGCTTCCAGAAGCCTCGAACAGGAAACATAGGGGAAGTTCATGGACAGACGGAGGAGAATCTAGCCAGCTTCTGTGCAAGCAGTGTGTGTGTGTGTGTGTGTGTGTGTGCGGCTGTAATCCATATCAGTGGAGAATTTGTAGGTTACACCTGAGACAGTGAGCGGTGTAGCAAGTCGTATGTGGCCGGGAACCACAGAGAAACAGTTCAGGTATTGGAAAGGGTTACGTGAGGCAATACAACATAGACAGCAGGTTGTTACAGAAAGAGTTAAAGCCACAACAACTAAGTTACTTGTCATAGCTGTGAGCCTAGACTGGAAACGATCATCAAACTGTTTGCTAGGAAGGCCAAGTAACATAGCGTGCCTTCCCTATGGGTAACTTAACCTCGTAACCAGTACTGTTAGGGGAAAGGCTATTCTGACCGACGACGGAGTTCGAGGGTGTCAAGTTCAAGACCTGGAGTTTCACGTCCGTTTTAACTAAACATCGCATCGACTACGGCGTCTCGAGCGCAGAGCAGAGGTCAAAAAGGAAGGCAATTGCTGATGGAAGGAGAAGCCGTCGGACACAAGATAAGTAAATCCCAAGTTTTGCAGAGTCTAACATTATTGTATTGAAGAGTGTAAGAAAACTGGAGAGTCAAGGACTTGATAGAGACTATCACTAACCAAGAGCCATAAAAGTACTTGTAAAAAAGTTTAAGATTCTTAATTGTGCATTTATACTTGTACAGTGTATGTTTTTTTCAGATAATACAGGTGAAGAGAATTGTGCGTGTTGTACACTTGATCTGTTGTCTTATCACAACATACGATATTGGCATCTGTAACAGTGTATCAGCTTTGCTTTATCTTATCTTCAAGGAGGCACATTTCTGTTTCATTATAAAGACTGAGCTGTTTACTGCCCTACCCCAATAAGTTTTTCAACGCTTCGGAAAGTATATTCATGTGAACTTATGACATGCAGCTTGATACTGCAATTTTAGCCAAGGACATTCTAATATTTTGTATGTTTAGACTGACACCTATAATGATATCCTCTTTTTATGGCTTGTAAGAGCAATCAGGATCCTGATTTTTCACCATACAGGTTTGAATTTGAAGCTGATGATGCCGTTAATATGGGCGAAACATGTCCCTTAACATTTTATAATAATATTTAATTTCTAAAAAGATCTCTTTGTATTGAATAGGTGGATATATAAATAAACACTTGTAACATACTTTGTATTTATATTGAGTAATGTCGCCAACGATATTTTTGCTGTTTCACGGGAGTGTTCTGCTGTGAAGTTTTCACGCGCTTGTGAATATAAAATGAGCGACGAACAACTTATTGAACTGGTTCGCAATCATCCTGTTTTTTATGATTTATCACAACCGAAATACACGGACAGCGGTTTCAAAACTGATATTTGGAACAAAATAGGAAAGGAAATGAACGCAGACGGTAAGTACCTACTGTATGTCTCAAGTATTATTTAAGTACTGTTATACGCATAAGCTATTTATATTTTCAATTAAACATACTGAGTGAAGCAACTGAATAATATACCGAATAGGTTATGTATAGAAAGTACAATCTGTATCAAAATACATATTTGATCAATATTCATTACTTGGAGTTTCCCACCCTTCTGTGCATTTCCTCAACCAATCAGTTCTTACAAATAGCGTACACACAATATTTTTACACTTTTGACTCCCAGTAGGCATATATTACCGTCTTAGGTAACCTTCCATCATGTATTGATTCTCTCTTCTCGCCATGGAACAGATCCAGCCTCTGAAGTGAAGTAATCTTTGAACACTTCTCGTACATGAAAAGCGCCTTTTGTTGCATTTCCACCCTGCATAGGCAAATTTTCAAGTCTTGTGTCTTCTGTACATTCATTTGTAGTTTTTAGTTCGCTTGTAAACGTATTTAGATTATAATTTTTGATAAAGTTATGTAGAGTACAGATTAAAAGTACTATGTAATCTACGTTTTCTGGTTTGGCCTTAATTCGCCTGTTGTAAATTCTAAATTTGTGGGCCAAAATGCTAAATGTATTCTCAATAATCCTTCTGACACGACATAGGTCGTAACTGAAGATACGTTCACCTAGAATTACAGCAATAGCCGCCAATTCCACATCCGTAAACTTTGACATCTCGGCAATCATTGAACTGAAACACTGATAGGTGAGGATAACTATCACTGAGACATCACATGTCACGGAACTGACACGTCACAGATATGTGTGAATAGACCTAAAGTCAATTCTTAAGAACTCGCCTAGTATTATATCCGTTAGTTATTGTTGTTCTTAGGGACGGAACTACGAGGTCATTTGCTCTGTTATATCCGTTGCAGGATATATTTAACTTCAAAATACCATTATGAGTTACAATATTGACAGATGTTTTCAGAAGATCTATTTTTACATTGCACCAGCAAGTCTACACATTGTTCCAGAACCTCATCTTTTTGAAAAAGTATGATTTTCTTCTGAACAGCTCCAGACATAAGCTTGTTCCAAATAGTCATCAACCACTGCACATGAATTTAAAACAGATTCTGGCACATCACTTCATGACACAAGAAAATCTTGAAGGCTACGTGCCATATTCCTTTCCTGCTGAAGAGTGAAGCTTAGTCGATCACGATCATTTTCGGGGTTGTCTTCCTCTTCATCACATGGATCTCCATCATTCATAACGTCCACAATTTCCTCATTGGTGATCCCTTTGTGAACTATTACATCACTATCTACACTGATGTAGTCAGTAAGGCTTACCATAGATGGCACATCCAACACTGTACATAAATGCTTCCAATTCTCCTCGGTTTCCACATAATCCAACACTTCACTTCTGCGACGTCTTCTGTAAAAACCACTCCAGCTTTTCTAAAGCAGTTTGTGATGATGTCTGCATTCAGGGATTTCCATGCAGCATTAAACATCTGCATTGTTCCCAATAAGTTGATGTTAATGTCTCTATTCGTGGCAACGTTGCACAGTATTTGACGGACCACACGAGCTCAATAATGCCGCTTTACTGCACGAAATGTACCCTGATCCAGAGGCTGCAGAATGGAAGTTATATTTGGAGGCAAAAATAAAACTTTTACATGCTCCAAATGGCGAGGGACACAATTATGAGAAGAGCAATTGTCCAATTAGAGAAGACTTCTCTTTTCAGCCTTCATCCGACATTCCAAGTCGAACAACCACTCTTTGAATAGCACTGATGTCATCCATGGCTTAGAGTTGTGCCTTTATTCACAGGGCAGATTGAAGCACCTTGGCTTCCCAAACTTCCCAATTATGAGAGGCTTCAGTTTGTCCGTCCCTACGGAATTGGTGCACAAAAGAGCCGTGATACGTCCTTTTGAACTTTTGCCCCAAAAACACTTATTTCCCTTGAAATCAGGGGTTTTGTTCGGCATTAGTTTCTAAAATAACGCAGTTTCGTCTGCATTATAAATGTCTGCTGGCGAATATTCCTTCAAGGCATCTGTTGTAGTCTCCAGCGGCCATTAAGACACAACTTCCTTCGGGGCATCGTTAGGTTCACCATTCATAATTTTTTGGGATATGCCATATCTCTCCCGGAACCTATGAAGCCAACCAGCACTACGCATAAACTCAGATGACCCAAGCGAAGGTGCAAAAGATCGCGCACGCACACATAAGTGGGCCATTTAATGGAATGTTATGACTCCGCATTTCCACAAACCAAGTATAGACGGCTTGGTCCACCTCCTTGTAGTCGGCTGACCTGATCATCTTACAATGTAGACCTAGGGCATCAGCATCAATATTTTCCTCTATCTTATGTTTCTGGTTTTAAAAAGTAGAAAGGGTTGATGGGCTAATGCCAAACGTTTTCGCTACTTCTCCTTTCTTTCCGCCTTCCTCTATTTCCGCAAGTATTTTACATTTTTCACTCAACGAAAACTGTTGTCACTTTGCGACGATATGAACTTATTTAACGAAATGCACACGAACTTTGCAAGTTTAATGATATAACTTTAACAGAAACACATTGCTTTGCGAATTAAATACGAAGAAACATGCAATGCATTCGCGTTCATTGGTGGATTACAAACATCACGATCCTACTCACATATAGTGTGACGTCTTACACTGGTTGATGGGCGTAGCCTATTGGTCACATAAAGCGTAGCGTTCATTGGCGGATTGCAAACTTGGCGTTCCTACTCAGCTAATAGAGTGACATCTTACACTGGATGACGGGCGAAGCATATTGGTTACACAAGAGAGACTGCCTTCTCGATCTTGTACAGTGCATATATGGAAAATGGCAATCATATCGTCTGAATAACGAAATAACGTAACAAGAAAAATGTTGGTCATAAAACACGATGAATTTTAGTTTTCATTTGAGAAAATATGGTCAAATTGGTAAAGAAAGGAGCTCTATTTTAAATTGTTAAAATGAAACTACAAAATAAGTTAAAATAAAATATTTTAAAATAAAATATTTTAACACGCAACAAATAGGGAAAAAGGAAGGGGCAAAAAAATTTCTATTTCTGAAAATTTCGTTATACTGGTGTTCGTTACAACAGAATTATACTGTACATAACTACTGCATCCTAAATCTGCTCTAATCAGCTTGTCATATTCATACCTTGGTCTACCCCCTCCGTTCTCATCACCCACACTTACTTTAAAATCTAACTGAACAAGTCCTGGGTGTCTTAAGATGTGTCCTATCATTCTATCTCTTCTTCTCGTCAAATTTAACCAAATCAATCTCCTCTCGCCAATTTGATTCAGCATCTCTTCATTCCTGATTCGATCTATCCATCCCACCTTCAGCATTCTTCTGTAACACCACATTTCAAAAGCTTCTATTCTCTTTCTTTCTGAGCTAGTTATCATCCATGTTTCACTTCCATACAATGCCACGCTCCAGAAAAAAATTCTTCAGAAACACCTTTCTAATTCTTATATCAATGTTCGAAGTGAGCAAATTTATTTTCTTAAGAAAGCTCTTCCTTGCTTGTGCTAGTCTGCATTTTATGTCCTCCTTACCTCTGCCATCATTAGTTATTTACCTACCTAAGTAACAATATTCATCTATTACCTTTAAGACTTAATTTCCTAATCTAATATTTCCTCCATCACCTGCCTTCGTTTGACTGCACACCATTACTTTTGTTTTGGAATTACTTATTTTCATCTTGTACTCCTTACCGAAGTCTTCGTCCATACCATTCAGGATAGAGAAAGTGAAATCTATCTGCAAACGGATAACGGTAGAAACTTTCTAGGACAAGCCCTAGTGCGCTAAATTGGGCTCGTCAGTTGGTAAATAGCACACCCACCAAGACGCATGGCTAGTGCATACCGTGGAAGACGAAACGCTGGCAACCAGGAATGAGTAGCTGGAAAAGTTTATAATGTCCAATAACGGACCAACTACATTGGTATTATAAATTTACTCATTCCGGAAAAAATATTTCAGGTTCCCTACGAGAGTCAACATCTATGTCAATCAGCAAGTTACGAGATCTTCTGTAGTCTCAGATAAAATAATATAATCGGCAAATTTCAAGGTTTTGATTTCCTCTCCTTGGATTGTGATTCCCTTTCCAAATTCCTCTGTGGCTTCCTTCACTGCCTGCTCTATGTAGACAGTGAAAAGGACAGACTGCAGCATTGCCTCACCGCTCCTTTCTGGATTGCTGTTTCTTTTTCAAAGCCCTTGATTCTTATCACTGTAGACTGAATACAGATTGTAAATAATTCTTCATTCTCAGTATCTGATCCCGATCACCTTCGGAATCTTAAATAGCTTTGTCCAATCAACATTATCGAATGCCTTTCCTAGATCAACGAACGCCATGTACGTGGGCTTAATTTGATCCTTTAAGATCAGACGGAAAGTCACGAATGCTTCATATGTTCCTATATTTCTTTTGAAGTCAAACTTGATCTTCTCCCAACTCAGCTTCAACTTATCTTCCCATTTTTCTGTACATAATAAGTGTTAAAATTTTGCAGGCATGAGATAAACTAATAGCGTGGTAGTTTTCACACTTGTCAGCACTGGCTTTCTTGGGAGTAAGTATAACATTTTGCCGAAAATCAGATGGCACTTCTCACACACTAAATGGAATAACCTTGCCATGCTGGTTTCTCCTAAGACAGTCTGTAATTCAGCGGGAATGTCATCAATTCCAGATGCATTGTTCCTATTTAGGTCTATCACAGCTCTGACAAACTCTGACCTCAAAATTGGTCTCCAATTTCATCAGCATCAACAGCCCCTTCTTGTTAAAGAACATATCATCTATATCTTCACATTAATACAACTGTTGGATATGTTCCTGTCATCTTTCTGCTTTGTCTCCTTTTCCTAGAAGTGGCTTTCCATCTGAGCTCAAAAATATTCCGACACCTTATTTTCCTTTCTCCAACGGTTTCCTTGATTTTCCTCTATGCAGCTTCTACCTTTCCTAGGACCATACAACCTTCAACATACTTGCACTTCTCCTTCAGCTACCTTTCACTTTCTATCCACTTCATTCCTTAATCACCTGTATTCTTTACTGCCCTCTTCATTTCTAGCATTCTTGTATTTTCGTCGTTCATCAATCAGGTCTAGTATCTCCCGAGTTATCCACTGATTCTTAGCTGATCTTTTCTTCCTTCGTTCCTAACATTTCTTCAGCAGAAACTACTGACTTCATTTTTCATGACTATCCACTCTTCCTCCATTGTGTTTATTTCAGCCTTTTCATTTAGTCCTTGTGCAACATGTTCCTTGAAACAATCCCTCACACTCTTTTCTTTCAACTTGTCTAGATGCCATCTCCTTGCATTCCTTCCTTTCTTCAATTTCTTCAACTTCAGATGGCATTTCAGGACCAACAAGTTGTGGTGAGAGTCCACATCTGCTCCTGGGAATGTTTTGCAATATAACACCTGGTTTCTGAATCTCGGCCTAATTATAATGAAGTCTATTTTATACTTCCCAGTATCTCCAGGTGTCTTCCACGTATACAGCTATCTTCTGTGGTGTTTGAACCAACTATTAGCAAGGACTAAATTTTGATCAGTGAGAATTCAACCAGCCGACTTCCTCTTTCGCTTCTTTGCCCCAATCCGAATTCTCCTACTGTACTACATTTTCTTCCTTGGCCTACCCCTGCATTCCAGTCTCCCATCACAATTAGATTCTCGTCACCCTTTACATTTTGTATTAAATTCTATATCTTCATATATTCTTTCGATTTCCTCATCATCCGCTGAACCAGTAATAATATAGACCTGCACTATTGTGGTGGGCATTGGTTTGGCGTCTATCTTGACGACAATAGTTCTTACACTATGCTGGTCGTAGTAGCTTACCAGCTGTCTTATTTTCTTATTCATTATTAAACCAACTCTTGCATTTCCTCTGTTTGATTTTGTGTTCATAATTCTGTAATCGCCTGACAAAAAATATTGTTCTTCCTGCCAACGTACTTCACTTATACCAACTACATCTAACTTTTGTCTATCCATCCCCCTTTACAGATTCTCTAACCTTCCACAACGATTCAAACTTCTAACATTCCATGCTCCGACTCGCAGAATGTCAGTATCCAGCTTCCTGATGATCGCCCCCTCTCATGTAGTCCCCAACCGGAGATATGAATGGGGGAATATTTTACCCGGGAGGAAGCCATCATCAGTACATCAGTCATACAGAGAGAGCTGCATGTCCGCAGGAGTTGCTACCTTTTTTTTTTTTGCTAGTTGCTTTAGGTCGCACCGACACAGATAGGTTTTTATAGCGACAATGCGACAGAAAAGGCCTAGGAATAGGAAGGAAGCGGCCGTGGCCATAATTAAGTTACAGCCCCAGCATTTGCCTGGTGTGAAAATGGGAACCCACGGAAAACCATCTTCAGGGCTGCCGACAGTGGGATTCGAACCCACTATCTCCCGGATGCGAGCTCACAGCTGCACGCTCCTAACCGCACGGCCAACTCGCCCGGTCCTCGGGAGTTGATGATGACGTTTGTTGTTTAAAGGGGTCTAACATCTAGGTCATCGGCCTCTAATGGTACGAAATGAGATGAAATGTAATGACAAATTAAAAATCCAAAATCCTCCACTGACCAGAATTCACGACGTGAGGATGAAGAATGAATGGATATATATTTAAAACAATCAGTGGATCCGACCCCCAATGTCTCACATTCACAGAAACTGACGTATAACAACAGTATTACTGACCAAGGGACTGCTTCTATAGCACAATACTGATTAAATGATACTTGTAGTCTAAAGGGGTCCAAAATCGAAGTCAACGGCCCCTCATAAAAGTACTTATCGCTAAGAATGTAGAACCATGGCAGTTGTTATGTTGCGGTACTAATCAAAAGTAGCGTTGACTTGCGGTATTCCACATATTATGGTACTACTCACAGGTAATGAAATTTGCATATGTAATACAGACCTATGGTGTTTTGCATATTGCGGCGCCATTTACAGGCAACACAAACCTATAGTGTTCATCACATACTTGTACTACCCACAGGGACTCATACTATCCCGTGGTGTTCCTCAAATAGTGGGTACTAATCATAGGCAAGCCAGAACCATGGTGCCGCGCATATAGTGGTACTAATCCTAGGTACTGTAAAAGCCGACAGTGCACTCGAAGTGGGAAGCTGACCGCACGGTGCTCCTGCGTGCTACTAATCACAAACCTATTTGGTACCTAACATAGTGGTACCACGCGCAAGTAAAAGCGACCCATGGTGTTCCCCACGTGGTGGTACTAATCAAGTTGTTTCATGGTTCTAACACAATCATCCCTTGGTCGCCCCTTGTAGTCGCCTCCTACCACAGGCTGGGGATACATTGGGTATATTCTTCATCTGCACCCCCCACCCACAGGGGGTTGTGTGTTTGGTCCGCAAGAGGTATTTTATTTCCCTCAAGTACGCCGGGATGCCGGTTAGGACACCCCTATCCGCAACCTGGGGCGCACCATGTGGGAGTGTCACCTCTCCCCCTGCTACACCAGCGTAGTAGTTTCGTGGTCCTCGGAAGTTAGTTACAGCTGTAGTTACCCGCTGCTTTCAGCCGTGTAGCAGTATCGACACAGCTAAGCCATGTTGAGTATTATTGTAAGGCCATATCAGTCAGTCATTTAGACTGCCGCCCTTGCAACTTCCGAAAGGCTCCTACCCCCCTTTCGATGAACCATTCGTTAGTCTGGTCTCTCCACAGATACCCATCTGATATGGCTCCACCTGCTTCGTGGGGACGCGCAACACTCCCCACCACGGCAAGGTCACATGGTTCGCAGGGGAGGATCCCCAAACTTATTCACAATTTTAATTTGTTGCCATTGTCGAGATGAATGGCTGGTGTTTCAATTCTGAAGGTCGGCATCATTTCAGTCTTTTCAAACTAAATTTGCAGTCCAAAATTTGCAGCAATTTTGTCGAGATCTTTAATTTGAAATTTAGCTTCTTCTACACTACTTGCCAGTAATGCAAGATCGTCTGCGAAGGCTAGGCAATTAAGTTTAATATTTCTGCTTATCTTGATGTTTGAATGACATTTCCTTACCCATTCTTGCATGACTTTCTCCAGGGCGCAGTTAAACAATAATGGTGGGTGTCTCCCTGTTGAAGTCCAGTGTGCAATATAAATGGCTCAGACAATTCCCCTCCAAAGTTGACTTTCGACTTAGTATTCTTAAGAGTGATTCCAATAAGACTGATGAGTTTTCGGTGTAAACCAAATTCTTTAAGGACTTTCAGTAGTGACTCATGATCAATACTGTCATAAGCTTTCTTGAAATCAATAAAAGTGATGATTAATCTCTTGTCCTGAACTCTATGGTGTTTCATGATCCACTTAGGACTGGTGATTTGATCAGGACAGCTTTGTCCTGGTTGAAATCCTCCCAGATATTCTCCCAGTTCCTGGTCAAGTTGATCCTGAATTCCTGTATACCGTATTTACGCGAATAATTCCTGAATATTTCATTTTTTTAAATGACGCCCGAAATTGGGGTGCGGGATTTATTTGCGTCAAGGTTGGCAACATTCTCCTGGTTCACATATTTTTCGATGTTGGGTGTACAGTTATGTGTTTTGTAACCGCAGGTAAAGAAAACTGCCACTATATGTCATATTTAAATGGAAAACAATTCTGACTTTTAATTCAAAACTGCCTCTATATTTATAAATAATAGTAATATAAATTCTAACTTTGTCGGCGTCACGATAGATCAAGTCTTTCGGAACGTACAGGGTAGCTTTCCGCACTTTCAATGCCTTCGGTGCGTCTACAATGTGTTTCATAGTTGTTAAGTTTGAGTGAAATCTTAATTCGTTTGTATTCAGCATTTTAAGGAACGCCACAACATCACGTAACAGGCAGTATGCGGAGAAGCAGAATCCACTAGCGATGCCAACAGTTGGTGAAAAAGCGTGGGTCACAATTATAATCAATTCGTACGCACCGAACAATAATGTCAACGCCAATGAAACTGCATTCTTTTAATGCCGAGATCAACGGACTTACGGTTTTAAAGGAGATGGGGTCGATGTACTGTGTCGCAATGCAGGCGGAAGCAAAAGACATGCTCCCCTCGTCATAGGAAAGTTCAATAAGCCACGATGTTTGGGTTGGTGCAAGCACAAGGCATCTAACAATGCAAACATTACAGTAATCCAAGAAAAACGGCACTTGCATAGGAAAGCCAGCATAATTTGTCCTCGTATTTGAATCATCTTATCTTTTCTTTTCTTTCGTTGGATGATGTTATGTTCGCCAGAGATTTATCAAAGTGCTGTATTTGAATAATGAAAATTCACCTTGTTGGATACATTTCAGGAATAGTTTTTTCCATGGCATTTGAAAGGTTTAAACTGTGCATCAATGTTAATTGCTTGCAGTAAAGGGTCATAGAACATTTTGTGACGGGGCAAGAATTGGCATTTCTGAATTACAAGTTACTGTAATCTATCAGCTTCATTGTCCGTATTGATAATTTAAGCACAAAAGTATGAAGGATAAATCTTCCACCTAATCAATACTTTATTTTACAAAGTGTTTAGAATTTTAGTTCAATTCATTTTTCTTAAAAGGGTAGTTCCTAAAATTACAGTCCGCGGATTATTAGCGTAAATGAAAATGAAAACCTACAGCCTGTTTTCCAGTCATTGACCGGGTCAGGGATGTAATGAATGAATCATATATAGGATGTTAGTACGATGGGGTAGCCACTCCCAAAGTGATTTTTCTTAATGACTGATAGATGCTATGAAATGAGAATGGAGAGTGTTGCTGGAATGAAAGACGACAGGAAAAACCGGAGTACCCGGAGAAAAACTGTCCTGCCTCCGCTTTGTCCAGCACAAATCTCACTTGGAGTGACCAGGATTGGAACCACGGTATCCAGCGGTGAGAGGCCGACACACTGCCATCTGAGCCACGGAGGCTATTCGCGTAAATACGGTATATAATTTTAGATAAAATCTCATAAGTAACATCAAGCAAAGATACACCCCGATAATTACTGGAATCCGATCTATCACCATTTTTGTACAGTCCATTCCTCGAGCATTTACGAAATCCCGAACATTTTGTACATAAAGTATTGATTAGGTGGAAAACTCATCCTTCATGCTTGTGTGAATTACAAGTTGGCAGTTAATTCGAAATCATGTAATTCAAAATCACATTTTTGCGTCCCTATGACTTTGAATTAACGAGGTTTTACTGTATCACAAAACTAACGAACGAGTTCCCAGGTGCGTCTGTTGAAAGTGTTTACATCGCACGTAAGGAATTATCCACCACTGGTCATGTTACTATCCGTGTAAAAAGAGACCACATGTGAGAAGTGTTTTAGACGTGGATGTGACGAATTTGTAAGTAATTTAGGAGAGGATTCTACTGATGCAAGAGAGAATCTTCCCACCTACAGCAAATCTAGCCTATTGCAAGTCCAGATTAATGAAATATCTGTCACGTAAGGAGGACTACCTGCTCATTTTCATGGCAAATCTATATATATAAAATAAGAGTTTTGTCTGTACATTGCTCAGAATTTGAAAATAATGGTATTTCTGTATCGGTCACGTCCCCAGTAACAAGGGATTGCACTTTTTACTTTTCCGTAATTTCTGTCTGTCCGTATGTATGTACACGCATCACGAGAAAATGGCTGAAGAGAATTTCATGAAAAATAGCCTATAATCTAGGCTATAAATCATTTTATGCACGCCGAGTGAAATAGTAGTTCAGGGGAAGGCCCAAATCTAATTCTCAAATATTTATATTATTAGTGGTCCTATCGATAAATATTACATAACGAAAGTTATAGATAATACAATTTTCGATCATTTATGTTTTATTCGGTTGTACCGTACCGACTATGATGAGTGGTATTTCAGAGTCGGAACAAAACTAAATGTGAAGGCCTACAAATTCGAAAGCGCTTAACACTGATCAACAATAATGTTACATTGACCATTGTTTGTGATATTCTTTGTCTCATGGTGGCACTCAACTCCAATAGATGGGATTACTGCTGAGTACCGAGTATAACAGCCTGAGATATACTAACAATTTGTTGGTTGTTTTGATCCACCTTTTCAATACAAATATATCCCATATCCCCATTAAAGAAACGATCAAAATTATTAACTCAAACCTTTCCAAATATAGCAACTTAAGTAAGCTAGAAGTAGATGAATTTATTACACTATTTAAATTTGTATTAAATAACAACTATTTCACTTTTTTTTTTTTTTGCTAGGGGCTTTACGTCGCACCGACACAGATAGGTCTTATGGCGACGATGGGATAGGAAAGGCCTAGGAGTTGGAAGGAAGCGGCCGTGGCCTTAATTAAGGTACAGCCCCAGCATTTGCCTGGTGTGAAAATGGGAAACCATGGAAAACCATCTTCAGGGCTGCCGATAGTGGGATTCGAACCTACTATCTCCCGGATGCAAGCTCACAGCCGCGCGCCTCTACGCGCACAGCCAACTCGCAGGGTATATTTCACCTTTAACAATAAAATTTACCACCAATTAAGTTTAGCCATGGGTGACCCCAGCTCAGGAATATTAGCAGATATTTATATGGATAACACAGAACATAGCATAATTAAACCAAACATAGAAGGAATCTGTCTTTGGCTGAGATTTGTTGACGATACATTTGTAATAACAGACAACTGAAAAAGTAACAGCGAAATAATCCTTGAATTTTTAAACAACATCGATAGATACGTAAAATTTACCAAAGAAGACGAAAAAAAACAACTCGTTTAACTTTCTAGATGTTATTGTAACAC
Organism: Anabrus simplex; assembly: GCF_040414725.1. NCBI lineage: Eukaryota > Metazoa > Arthropoda > Insecta > Orthoptera > Tettigoniidae > Anabrus > Anabrus simplex. The sequence goes on along the minus strand of NC_090271.1, from coordinate 228,737,311 downwards.
GCTTAAAATCCAAATTGATTATCAGATATACAGAAAACCAACACACACGCCAATAACAATAAGAAATGACTCACTCCACCCCAAATCCCACAAACAAGCAACCTTTTTCAGTATGGTCTACAGAACCCACAAAATACCCTTATCACCCGCGAATTTTACAAAAGAAATAAATTTTATAAAAGAACTAGCACTAGCCAATGGATATAAAGCAGACATAGTAAATCGAATCATCATCAAAGTAAAGCTCAAAACAGCCACAAACCTCGCACCGGAAAAGACTAAAAAATCCAAATACGCAACCTTCACTTACACCAGTTCAATGATTCACCAAATAGCAAACCCACTCAAAAAACGGGATATGCAAATAGCCCTTAAAACATATAACACCAACAAAAACTTATTTTTTAACCATAACACAGTAAATGCCAACAATAACAAATTTCAAAGGCTCCGGAATATACAGACTAACATGCGCAGTGTAAATCTTCATATGTTGGCCAAACTGGACGCAGTTTCCTAACCAGATACATGGAACACTTTAACGCCTTAAAACACAATAAATAATCCGCAATGAGTAATCATATGAAAGAAACCGGCCATCATTACACCTCAATAGACAAAGACCTTACAATAATCAAAAGAATCGAAAAGGGGAAGCTAATAACAGAATTCGAAAATATATATATATTTATTTATTTATTTGAAAAGGCAGTAAGAAAGATGAAGAATGGAAAAACTGCTGGAATAGATGAAATTTCAGCAGAGATGATAAAGGCAGCTGGAACTGTAGGCCTGCAGTGGACATATAGGGTTCTCAGGAATGTCTGGGAGAAAAAGGAGGTCCCTGAGGATTGGCAAAAAGGAATAATCATCCCAATTTTCAAGAAAGGTGATAAGAAAGTTTTGAAGAACTACAGGGGAATTACTCTAATATCCCATTTTGCTAAGATAATGGAAAGGATACTGGAAAGTAGAATAAGGTTGAGGGTTGAGAAGCAGATACAGGAAAATCAGTTTGGTTTCAGAAGTGGAAGGTCAACAATAGAGCCCACTTTCATTATGAGACAACTAATGGAAAAGCATTGGGAGTACGGGAATGATATGGTGATGACATTCATTGATATTGAAAAGGCATATGACAGTGTCCCTAGGACGAAAGTTTGGGACAGTCTGGTGCAGAAAGGAATTGGACAGGGATTAATAAAAATGATCATGGAATTGTATAAGGAATGTTGTTGCGTGCAAACACAAGTTGGCAGGACAAGTTGGTTCAAAATAACTAGTGGGCTGAGACAGGGAAGTGTTCTATCACCAATCCTGTTTACAATAGTAATGGATGACATCATGAGAACAGCAAAAGCAGCATATGGAGGAAGAGAAATGAACATGATGTTATTTCCAGATGATATTGTGATTTGGGGAGAAGACGACAGGAAGGTTCAAGAACAGTTCAATGTGGTGAATGGGAAGATTGAAGAATGTGGATTGAAAATAAGTGTAGAAAAGAGTAAAACTCTTGTTATGACTAGAGGGGAGAAAGAAGGGAAAGGTCAGATTAGACTTGCACACAAGCCCCTGGAAGTAGTGGAAACGTTTAAATACCTGGGGAGTGAATTAATGGAGAATGCTCGACTGGATGCTGAGATTAGTAAAATGATACAAGCTGGAAGTTGTTTCTATCATAGTGTAAGAAATATGTTATGGGACAAAGATGTGCCAATGGAAGCAAAGGATACTATGTACAAGATGTATTACGTACCCATAACAACTTACGGAGCAGAAACTTGGACAATAACAAAGAAGGATGAGAGTCGAATACAGGCAGCCGAAATGAAATTCTTGAGGAGTATGATACAGAAGAGTAGACGAGACAAAATAAGGAATGAGAAAATCCGGGAAGAAATTGGAGTGGAAAAAATGAATGATAGAATAGAAGAGCCGACTAAGATGGTTTGGGCACATAAAGCGAATGAGCGACGAAAGAATGCCAAAAAAGGTGATGGAAATGCAAATCCAAGGAAGGAGAGGCCGTGGACGACCACGATTTAGATGGAAGGATACCATCCAACGCAGCATTATAAAAGAAACCCGGACTGGGACACAGTGTTGGAGGAGGAGTGGTGGAAAGACCGAAGAAAGTGGAGAGGAACCATATTTGCCCCTACCCGGCTACAGCTGGATAAAGGGAAATGATGATGATGATGAATACTTTAATAAAGGAAAAAACTTGGAATGACGCGGTCGAAATAAAAAGTCCGTTAATAGAGCAGTTGCCAACATTATTACGAAATCTCAAATCAGATAAGAGCAAATTCTTTAAAATATTCAATCTAAATACACTCACAACTGAAACCATTTCGGCAACGCAAAAAGGTCCCCCTCCACATAACATGCAAAAGCTTAACGCCCCGCCTGCAGGATCGTCCTCTACACCCACCTCGACAACAGATAAGAATTCCCTACCACATAGCACGTCAATAGCAAACGCCCCGCCCAACATCTCTTCCCCTCAACCCCCTACCCGCCCTTCACAACAGCTCTTTCATATGTACAACATAAGGAGTCGAACCACAACAGACAATACAGTAACGCAATAAGGTCCACAAGATTCTGTAGCAGCAGACAAAGGGGTAAGTGATAATGCAACATCAACACTCACATTACAAGCACAACACACACACAATATTACTTAAGTTCATTTCCATTTGTTCCAGATGCTTCTTCCATTCTATAAATCGAAAGAAACATAATCAGATACTCAAAATTTGGATTGAAGCCCCTTTTAACCATAACTTACATCAAAACAATCAACTTCCAACAGAGAGTCTGGTCGCTACAAACAAGAATTAAATATGTCAATACTTCCTCTGATCAAATTGCCAAACTGCAGCAGCAAGCCTCATCAAATCTAGAAGCCATTTTCCAACGAACCCAAGACTTCAATTCTAGATTATCATCATGACTAACCACGCATGATGCAAAATTACAGTCTTTTTAAATAACATTATTTAGAGAGCACAATTCTTAACTAAAATTCTCAATACTGAAATGTTACTGTATTCTAGAAACCAACGCACTTCAGAAACTATGGCTCCTATATATTAACATCCAATATTTATATTTATGACTCAAATTTTAATGCCAAATTATAGTTGAATCAATTTTATTTTAACATTGCAAACAATTTTTAACCTAATTTTCAAATTTCAAATTGTAAAAACTGTGTTTTGGACGTCAATGTGTTTTATAATTAAGAGTTACTCCATTTTAACATTGCAAATCATATTGTCATAATTTTTAATGTGTATATTATTCTTATGTTTTAAATATTGTTATCACTGAAATTAGATTTAGATTCAATGTAATGAAATTTGTAACAACAATCCAAATATGACAAACCTTGAGGCAATTGTATAGGCTGATGATGCTTGTGAATAAAAGCGAAACATGTCCCGGTAAATTAGTGTTGTAACATTACAACCTAGCAACACAAACTGTAATTTGTATTGAAAAGGTGGATCAAAACAACCAACAAATTGTTAGTATATCATAGCATAGTTCAATACGGGTCTAATAATGAGATTAGTTACATGTAATATAACAGCCTAAACAAATATTGGCGGGAAATAGCTGAGGAGTTGGAAAACTTTCTTTTTTTAAATGCCATTCCTGTGGTTCATACATTTCCTGATTCTGCTGGTATGTAAAACACTGGTTTATCATAGTATTTCAGCTATTCGACGCCTACTCTGACGCGCTGTTTTGAATGAGCAGTGTGTACATTTACGGCAGAAACTTACTTAGTATTAGTAGTAGTATGCCCTGGTCTAGAATTACAATTTACCGGGTGAGTTGGCCGTGCGGTCAGGGGCGCGCGTCTGTGAGCTTGATTCCAGGAGACAGTGGGTTCGAAACACATTGTCGACAGTCCTGAAGATGTTTTTCCATGGTTTCCCATTTTCACACCACGCAAATGCTGGGGCTAGCTTAATTAATGCCACAGCAGCGTCCTTCCAACTCCTAGGCCATTCCTATCCCATCGCCACCATAAGACCTATCTGTGTCGGCGTGAAGTAAAGTCACTAGCAAAAAGGAATTACAATTTAGGCCGATTCCAAATTATAGCACTACAATTCACTAAATAACTCAAAATTCAACCCTGAAAAGAGCCGTTTCATAAGAAAATCTTCTTCCTCTTCACTTTTATAAAATTCTATATTCATTTTATTCCAAATTAGCAGTGAAGAGGAGTCTCTCCTCTGGCTTGGAGGAAAAATTTACCTCCAAGTCAGATAAGATTTTTCCGCCACCAGCGTACGAATTGAGATTTTCCGACTCATCGCGTACTCCTAGGGAACAGATTAGTAAAAGGGCATAGGTTTTGCCCTTGGACTCTCCACTATTCGACCCCCCCCCCCGGAAAAAGGACAAAGAGTGTTCACGGATCACGGCTGTCTGCAGCTTGGTCATTCCAGCTCTGGAACTTTGGACTGTTAGATCGGCAGCATAGTACTGTTCGTTAAAAGTCAGGAAATGTGTGGTTTTTCAATTGGTCGAGTATTTCATATGAAAGCATTGCATTTAATGGCACCATTCGTACTGACGTCATTTTAATGACCTATGCTCATTTCAGTCGGGAAAACAAGTAAGACCGTCTTTCTGAGGTTATAAAACGGCAGTTGGAGAGCGAGTGTCTGCCATTATAATGAAAAATCCCCAATCTGATTGTGACTGATGATAGGCAAGCGGGCCTACCATTACAAGGAACATTCCCTAACCCAGTCTTCAAATGAGAAGAGACATTTGGTGACTTCCCCGTCACGTTTTTGGGGTAACGTTAAAAGCTATGCAATTTAATACAATCTTGCTCACAACGTGTACACTACCTAATCTAGAATTCTGTATACAATGTAGAATTCCATAGCGAAGCACGGGTACATCAGCTAGTATATTTTATAACAGTGAAAATGCATCTCATATGTTCAAGCAAAGTAGCTATATCCGTCGTGTTCATATTTGAAATAAATACCACGTGAGCTCAAGCAGTGATATGAAATGGTTGTTTATGCCTATGTTCGATGGAAGGAATTTTAGTTCATTTCACTTTGTTTCAAAAGGGTCCTTCCTAAAATTAGGGTGTGGGAATTATTCGCGTAAATGTGGTATATAATCTATATAAATAAAATAAAGAGTTTTGTCTGTACATTGCTCAGAATTTGAAAAGAATGGCATTTCTGTATCGGTCATGTCCATAGTAACAAGGAAATGCAATTTTTACTTTTCCGTAATTTCTGTCTGTCTGTATGTACACGCATCACGAGAAAACGGCTGAAGAGAATTTAATGAAAATCAGTATGTGAAGTCGGGAGATGAGCCACTACAATCTAGACTATAAATAATTTCACTCACGCTGAGTAAAATGGTAGTTTAGGGGAAGGGCTAAAATTTAATTCTAGAATATTTATATTCTATTGATAAATACTGTATAACGAAAGTTGTATACAATTAAATTTCCGATCATTTATGTCATACATTGTTACCGTACCGGCTTAGATAACACAGATATTCATGAATTTGTATTTTTGTTGCCAAGTCCATATCAAAGCCGAGCCACGAGAAAATGGGTGAACGGAATTTAATTAAAGTCTCTATATAGAGTTGGGGAATAAGAAACTACAGTCTCAGTTATAAACAATTTTATTCACCTTTGATAAAATTGTAGTTTAGGGGAAGGTGCCTAAAATTTAATTTTTAAATACCTATGTTATTGGTCCTATTGAAAAGTACTACATAACAAAAGTTATAGAGAATACAATTTCGAGCATTTATGTTTTATTCAGTTTTATCGTACCGACTATGATAAGAGTGGTATTTCAGAGGCGAAAGGAAACTAAATGTGAAGGCGTACACTACTGAAAGCTCATAACATTGATCAACAATAACATATTGACCATTGTTTTCCGTGATGTTCTTCGTCTCTTATGCTGCCGCTCAACTCAGATAAATGGGATTACCGCTGCGTAATAACAGCCTGACTGAATATTGGCGGGAAATAGCTGGGGAGATGTAAAACTTTCTTCTTTAATATGCCATTCCTCTAGTTCATACATTTTCTGATACTGCCGGTACATAACAAATTGGTTCATCATAGTATTCCAGCTATTCGACCCCTACTCTGACGCGGTGGTTTGAATGAGCAGTGTGCTTACTCAAGGCAGAGGCTCAGTTAGTAGTAGTAGTAGTATGACCCGGTCTAGAATTACAATTTAGGCCTATTCCAAATTCTAGCTGGGGGCTGATGACCTCGATGGTAGGCCCCTTTAAACAACAAGCATCATCATCATCATCAAATTCTAGCGCCACAATTCACTAAATAACTCAAAATTCAATCCTGAAAAGAGCCGTTTCTTAAGAAAAGCTCCTTTCTATTCCCTTTTATTAAATTCTACATTCATTTCATTCTAAATTAGCAGTGAAGAGGGGGTTTCTCCTCTGGCTTGGAGGAAAAATTTACCTTCATGTCCGATAGATTTTTCCGCCACCTGTGCAGTGAACTGAGATTTCCCGACCCATCGGGTACTCCTAGGAAACAGATTAGTAAAAGGGCATATTTTTTGCCTTGGGAGTCTCTACAATTCGACACCCCCACCCGGCTGAAATAAGACGAAGTGTGTTCACGGCTTTCTGCGGCTTGGTCATTCCAGCTTTCGAACTTTGGACTGTTAGATCGGCAGCATAGTACTGTTCGTTTAAAAGTGAGAAAATGTGTGGTTTTTCATTTGATCGAGTATTTCATATGAAAGCACTGCTCTTAATCGGCCATTCCTACTGACGTCTTTGTAATGACCTATGTTCATTTCAGTTGGGAAATATTAAGAAGGTCTTTCTGAGGATGTAAAAAGGCAAGTTGAGAGTGAATGTCTGCCATTATAATGAAAACTCCACAAACCTGATTGTGACTGACGGTATGCAAGCGGGTCTACCATTACAGTGAAAATTCCCTAACCCAGTCTTCATATGAGAAAAGAGGTTTGGTGACTTCCCCGTCGGGTTTCTAGGGTAACGTTAAGTGCTATGTAATTTAATACGATCTTGCTCACGTGTACACTACGTAACCTAGAATTCTGTATACAATGTAGAACTCCATAGCGAAGCACGGGTACATTAGCTAGTTTTAGATAAAATCTTATAAGTAACATCAAGCAAAGGTACACCCCGGTAATTACTGGAATCGATCTATCACCATTTTTGTGCAGTACCTGGATTGTGGTTATAGTCCGTTCCTCAGGCATTTCTTCTGTATTCCAGATGTCTATGATACATTTATGTAAATTCTGAAGGGTTTGTTTGTTTGCATTCTTCCATAGATCTGCTACCAATTGATTCCCTCCTGCTGCATTGTAGTTCTTGAGGGAATGTATTGCTTTGATCACTTCATCATAGGTTGGCAGCATAACCTTTTCCAGTGGAGGTTTTTTTTTTTTTTTTTTGGTGGGGGGAGGGGGGGTAGGATCAAAATCGAATTGTTCTTTTGAATCTTCACAGTTAATTCTTTAAAATAGTCTGCTATAACTTTAGCATGATCCCTATTATTGTGTGACATTTCCCCATTGTTACTTTTCATCAGTAGTGTAGGTGAAGTGTACTTTGATATTGTTGGAACGTTTAGTAATAGTCTCTTGTTTTATGTTGACCAAATCCTTCTATGGTATTCAGTGTTTCTTTTTGATAATTTCTTTCAATTCTTCTAATTTCTTTGGCTATTTGCCTTCTGGCTTAGAATAATGAAGACAAAATTAAAATGAAGTGGACAAGCCATCTGCACCTTTAAGTATGTAGAAGTGGCGCAAATGTTGAAACTCGCATTTTCAAGTTCCAACACGACTAAACTCAGGCAGTGTTGTCGCATTCATGCTAGCGGCCAAAGCCATTCTCTCACACTTGCGTTGCATATAGCCCAGTGTAACATCCGAGTAATACATGGTCGAAGAGTGTGAGCAAAACAAACAATATTTAATAACCCACTTTAAACAGTAATAGGCGTTAGAATAATCAGTCTATAGAAGGCTTCAATTAACATTTGTTTTAGACACAGTGTGATCCACAAAAATACACTGATACTTTTATGGGCGCCGATGCATATGTTTTCATATCTGTCCTCTGAACTTTTCACACCTTTTAATACTAGTACTCAAGTTATTTTATCACAGTGGAAAATGTTTACAGTTTGTTCTCTAGTGTTTTTCATACACTTTAATACTCTCCTCTCATCTTTAGAAAAGGCAGATATAGCTTTGACTGAATCCATAGTCACGACATAAAAAGCAATTTTGTCAAAAAACTTATTAAATGTTTCCATATCAAAGTTGGTAGTATTTATTTGTGTATCCAGTAGTATGTTTTCTCACCAAGAAGTTCTCTTTTCTTGTCCTCTGCAGAAATGTCTCAACGATTTCTCAAAGTTCTGATACTTCACTGGCATTATGTTAAATGCAATTCTTTTAAATAACAGTTGCTGCTGAGTCCATAGATTACATAGATGCAGTGCTCCATACCACACTATATCCTGTGCTAAACTTTTCATTACTACGTAACCACTACATCATATCTAATCATTAGACCTGGGATTTTAGGCTCTAAAAAAATTAGTTTTAGGCACCTAAAATAGGCTTTTAAAACAAGTAAATAGGCTTTTAAAAGAGAAAATAGGCACTTAAAAAAAGTTTTTAAAATGTGTGGATAGGCAGGAAATAGACTTTAAAATATTACAATATACACTTAAACTGTAATGTGATACTTTTTTTTACTTTAACAAACGTGGTATCCCTATTCTTAACCGAAATAACTGCAAAATTAAGACAGAATAAAAGAGACATTTATCAAAAACAATATTTAAAAAGTCATGTGTCAAAAAAGTTATGGATTATACGATATATCCTTATCAGTACTGATCTAAAATCTTAATACTAAAATCACTGTCCACAATTACAGCACTGCAGGCATCCAATAACGGTGTAAACGAGAATGGAATATGTGTTTATTATTTGTGGGAACATTTCTACAGTACTTTAATTCGTAGTTTGCTTTACAGTACATAACAATAATCTTCTCAAATTTTCTAGTCAGGCTGTATCTTTTGTCTGTTAAAATCATTTTGAAAGCAGAAAAAGAGCGCTCCACACTCACAGATGTTAGAGGAGCATAGGAAAATTTACCTACATTTTTCAATTCAATTTCACTTGATAAGTCTACCATTTCCCCATCCATTACTTGATGTACCCTTTTCAGCACTGAATAACCTGGGTTCTTCTGCAGTACACTAGACCACTTGTCTCTTATTTTATCCCCTACCTTGCTCCTAGCACTTTGTTATTCTCACCTTCCTCAACTACAGAAAATTGCTGTTTGAGATGGTTTTCTTTTTCCTCCATTTTTGTAATGATGACTGGAAGAAATGAAAAATTTGCCTGAATATACGCAATGTCTCTCTGAACACTGGAACGATCATTTAACAGCTCTTTGACAGACAACACACATGCAGTCTTGTCCTTTAAAGGCAAATTGTCTATCACAGTCATGATTTCCTCAAGATGTTCTGCATAATACTGGGCAGCTTCCATCCAGGAACCCCAACGGGTGGTGATTGGCTGTGGTGGAAGGGGAATAGGGGGGAGTTTCTCTCGAAAGATGGCTATTCTTGATGGAGCCTTACAGAACACTTTCTTCATTGTTGAAATGAGAGTATTTACTGCAGGAAACTCAGCCCTAACTGTTTCTGCGAGTCTATGCAAGGCATGGGCCATGCAAGTAACATGAATTAAAGAAGGATAGAAAGTTTTGAGGAGAGTTGCAGTGGCATTCATATAGGAAGCAGCATCGGAGACAGGAAGAAGGACTTTAGAATCAACAACACTCCCAGGATACAACAATTGCAACCCCTTGTTAATGAAGTATGCAATGCTTTGACTATTGACTTTCTCAAGCTGTTTAGAGCAAAGAAGGTGAGCAGTAATTGCCTGATTGGGTTCCAGTTTTCTACTATAAGGTTAGCATTGGTGGTTTCGTCCACACACAACCATATGCAAGACTCCCCAATATCCTCCCCTGATTGACAAAATGAAGTCTAAGTAGTTTTTCTTTACTGTAGATGCTGATGGGATGTGCTGTTTGTTGTATTTCTGTAAAAAATCTCTGAAAACCGGATTATGCACAGCATTCCAGGGGATATTTTCTGCAACTAGGGCTCTACATATATCAGCATAGAAAACATTATGGGTTGTAGGAGATATAGTTTGTGTGAGCAGAATCTGTCTAATGTTACTTTTCATGGCTGCTTTCGCTTTGTGACTGGCAGTATCTGCATGCTGCTGAAGGTGGCATTTTTTCTCATGTGAAATCTAAAACACAATAAAGTGATGTCAATTAGAGAATAAGATGAGAAATAAAAAAGGTAAGCTATTGAATAAAATTTGTAATTTTGATCTATTTAAATCAAGCCATTATTACTCTAAAGTTAATGAAGTACAAGAAAACTACAGTCCCCGAAGGGCCTTGGCTTTCAATAACGGTTGCTGCCCAGCTCATGGCCTGCAGATATCAGCATCCCTCAGCCGTATTGCCTTGCCTCTGTGACCCCTCCCCACTGTAGCTTCTCAATTGTCCTTACGATGCTGGGTCAACAATCATTCAAGACCTCATAGATTTCTAAATTACTGCCAGTACTGGAAATCAAACCCAGGTTGCCTGGACTAGGTCTCTACAATTAATTAGAGGAGCCAATATCAAAACATTAGTTTTAGATTAAAATGAAATTTAAGATATATGCACATACCTCTTTATTGCAGTTCTGGCAGAAAATAATCTTGCCATCAAAAGTCATCCCTAGAAACTGTACAAGCCAATGTTGTATAAGCGCACTCTTAGATGGTTTCGTTTTAGTCATGATGAACTATATTCACTTAAACAGTTGTTCTTTCGCTGGCGATTTAGAGTATACCCCTTCTTACTACCTGCTCCTTGTTCTTCCTAGATAATCCTCCCCTCACCCCGTCACTTGACACATTACGTCCTTTACTACCTGCTCGTTCTTCTGAGCTCATCCTCCACCCCCACCCTTCACTCAGCATTCCTTTGGTGCCTGTTCTCTGGGAAGAGCACATTTCTGTGAAAAACCCACCCTCTGCTGTTCTGCTCGTTCCAGGGATGTCAATTGTGTGATTGTAAAAATTACAGAAGTTGAATTTAATTTTAAATGTAGAAAATACGCATTTTTAGGCACTAAAATAGTAAAATAGGCTCTAAAGGTCCAAATAGGCATTTTAGGGCACTATAAAACTCTATTAATGTAAGGGATTTATCATGAAACGTCAACATACTTTTTTTTTAAATCATGTTATTTTGCAAGGAACGAAATAGGCATTTGCCTTAAAAATCCCAGGTCTACTAATCATAAACTGCATTTGCCATATTCACACCTTGGTCTACCACCTATCTTTCTTACCGCCAAACACTTCCCTCAAAAACTAAAAAAATAAGTCCTGAGTGTCTTAAAATTAGTCCTATAACTCTCTCTCCCTTCTTCTTGCAAAATTTTGCCAAATCGTTCTCTCAACAATTCAATTTAGTATCCCTTCATTCTTGATTAGATCTACCCACTTCACTTTCAGCATTCTTCTGTAACCCTTCATCCTTGAGTAGATCTACCCACCTCACCTTCAGCTTTCTTCTGCAACACCACATTTTAAAAGCTTCTATTCCCTTTCTTTCAGAGCTAGTTTTTGCCCATATTTTGCTTCCGTACAGTGCCATGCTCCCAACGAAAGTCTTCAAATACATCCTTCTAATTCCTAGATCAATGCTTTAGTGAGCAAATTTCTTTTCATGTAGGCATTGCTTGCTTAGGCTAGTCTGATTTTACTTTCGACTGCACTCCATTACTTTTGTTTTGGATTTATTTTCATCTTCTAAAATTTTCTAATCGTGTTACTAAATGGTAATTTACAGCAAGACAACTTGAACATTAGAACAACCAGATTAAAGACTTGTATATAATGTTTGAGCATAAGGAATTGAAATTGAATGTTGAAAAATTGGAAGAAAGCTACAACTGAAACTGCTGCTACGTGAAGAGCACAAGAATGTGCACATAAAGAAAGCAAATAGGTATCCAAATACAACACTACTTCCTTTCTAGGGCAAAATCAGTCATATTTCTCTTGTTTGGAACACAAACATTTCTCAATTCTACCACCACTGGGTTGATCCAGCTCCTTGGTTAAATAGTCACCGTAGACACCCCCGATTCAAAGGGTCCTGATTCGAGCCAGAGATTTCAGCCTTGTCTGGTTGAGGAACTGGTGTTTGTTTTTTTCTACTACACTCACCACTTACACTGTACAGCAGAGTACCCACCATGAAACAAACTCAAACTGGGATGCATAACTCCAATATAGGGCCAAGAAAAAGAAAGAATAAAAAAATTTAAAAAATTAACTGGTTTGAATTCCCAGGCCTGCAAATTAATCAATTTTGTGGCTTACATTGATCGGTGTTTGGTCTGCATTTCCAACGTGAGAAATTACTGAATTTGTATGCTTCCCTATCACTAAGAGCTGAAAATCCATTAACATTTTGGCCTAAGTCATTAAACATGATTTGGCACAATGGCATTCAAAATGCAAAGGGTATGTTATTGCAAAATAAGAAAAATGCACAATTACCACAATTGGACTGTTATGCATCACTTGACCAAGCGCCAAATCTCAATTTTCGAGATATCTACACCACCTGGTAGCCGAGGCTTCAAACTACATGGAAAAAAATATTCGTACTCTCGAACATCATTTATATTGAAAATAAATCGATTAGGACTATGCGCCAATCTAAATATCGCCTGAAGATATTTCTGCATCAACTGACCAAAGAAACTCTCATGCAGTTGAATTTTGCATCACCTGACTAAACGACATTTGGCGGTCGCTTGGTCATGTTATGCGTATTGCTCTTTCCCGTCTTTTTATTCCTGTGACAACAGTGAAGTTTCTCCGTGATTGTCTACCGTTTTCACATCAACAACATTATTTTGAGAGTGCTTAATAACACTATTCACTTCTATTTTGGCATGGATCACTTTAGGTCTTCCTCAAGAGCCCATCGAATCGTCGAGTTAGCAAGGAAGGAAATCTACTTGCAAACATTATTACAGGTTAGTTGTTCAGTCTATATCACAGTACCACTAGCATACATGACAAATACATGTTACTTATGGATTGTTTTTCAAACAGTTTCACCATTCTATATCCTCTTCTCATTACGCAGGAAGATGAGCCGGATTTACATCCACAGACACCAGCTATTGCGACACCCGTTTACGAATCTCCAAAAGATGTCATTTTCTCCAGCAGTCTGACTGAGCTGAGTCCAATGAAATGCTGTCATGCTACCCAAAGTACTGTTCTGAGGTGTAATACAGCCACGACTATCAATCTTCAGGATGATTATTCAGATTTAAAACTGAGATGCTCTAGTGATTTAAACTTTGTTGAGGGAAGAATGGATGCAACAACATTCTTGAAGGTAAGTACGATTTAGTTAATGGAAAAGAAACACCATCATATCCTATAGCATTGCCAGGCAGATACTGTAGATCAGTGTCGGGTAAGGTTTTTCTAGGAAGAAATACATCCTTACCCCACAATATAGTGTTTCTGTTTTACAGGAAAATACAGGTCTGAAGATCAGCAGCAGTCCGTTCCTGTATTACTGGACGAACATCACTTCTCTCATTCCCATACAGACGTTAGTTTCGATGATAGTAATGCTACTAATGAACATGTTGTTTTAGACTCCAGCATCTCTAATTATGCAGCTAGCCAGACCCATTATTCAACTCCTCAGCCGATGAATGAAGCATCTCAGATATTGGAAGCTCAAAATAATGATTCTCTGGGAGAAGGGAGACCAAGAAAAGGTCGGAAAAGAAAATATCCATTTCAGAATCGAAGAATTAGGAAGATGAAATGTGTTCAAAATGAAACCTGTATCACACAGCGGGGATATCTTAAAGAACCCAAAGAATTTAGAGAATGTCTGAACAAGATAGGAATTGATGCAGTGAACGAAGAGTTTAAAAACTTCTATAGTACTACATAACACGATGCACAAACAGCTCTTATTTGTGATATGGTAACAACAAAAGATGTCAAACGGAAGGGAGTGAAGGACTCCAACAAAAGAACAGCCACAAGAACTTACACCATCCGCGGTGTCAAAGTATGCAAAAGTTTCTTCTTGCAAACGTTTAGGATCTCCAGTGGAAAGGTTCATCTGGCAATTAAGAAGATACAGTCACCAAGGGGCGTTGTGGATCGTCGTGGATTGGCTGGTGGAAGAAATAAACTCCCTGAAAATAAACTGAAAGAAGTCATAGACCACATAAAGAAGTTTCCACGTTACAAATCTCACTATAGGAGAAGCGATACACAAGCAGAATTTCTTGCCCCTGAAATAACGGTCAATGTCATGTATGATATGTACAAGGACGAGGTTTCAAATCCTGTTTCAAAAGCAAGTTATAAGAAGATATTCCTCACGAAGTTCAACATCATAAGGAAACCACTGAAAAAGGACACATGCAATGTTTGTGACACATTGGAAGTTCAGATCCAAAACACAACTGGATGCGAAGCCGAGAATTTTAAATCAAAAAAAGAAAATCATCTTGTACAAGCCAAAATTGCGCAGGATACGAGTTCATCGGACATGTCGAACGCAAAACAAGATGGCGCCCTGGAAGTTCTTTGTTTTGACCTAGAGAAAACCTTGCCATTGCCTAGAATTCCTACAAATACAGTCTTTTATAAAAGGCAGTTATGGCTTTATAACTTAGGAATACGCAGCGGTAAGGATGAAAGAGGACACTGCTTTGTCTGGTTAGAGGGTGAGGCAGGCCGAGGGTCACAGGAGGTATCCTCATGCCTGATGAAATATTTAATGGAAGAGCTACCAGCTGTTGAAAAAGTAATCTTGTGGTCAGATTCCTGTGGAGGACAGAACCGAAACATAAAAATGGTTTTGATGTTAAAAGCTATCTTAGAACAGCATCCCACAGTGAAAAAAATCACTCAACGTTTCCTTGTTCCAGGACACGGCTTTCTCCCCAATGACAGTGATTTCAGGGACATAGAATGTGCACTGAAACGTCAGCAAAGGTTGTATACAGCAGAGGACTACATCAATGTGATGAAATTTTGTAGGAAGAGGAATGCCTTAGTTGTTCACAGAATGAAGTCTGAGGATTTTAAAAGTACAGATTTACTTGAGAAACAAACCGTGAACCGGAAGACAAATAATTTGAGAGAGAAGATAAACTGGCTGAAAGTAAAATAGATAGAGTTACATAAAAACAAACTGGCTGAAAGTAAAATAGATAGAGTTACATAAAGACAAACGATTTAGCATTTTCTTCAAGCAGGAATATAAAGGACAGCCAGTTGAAATAAACATTCAGAAGAAGAAAGCTGTTTGTCGTCCTTCGCAAAATGGCGTAACCCACTATTTTAGCAATGTGTTAACACCTCTGTGGCCGAATGGAAAACCCATTTCAGAAGCGAAGCTCAGCGACATACGCTCTTTGATGTCACTTATTCCAAAAGATGCCACTGATTTTTATCGTAAACTCTGCAGTCATCCGGGTATTGAAGACGATATTGATGGATTTGATTGCCAGGAACTTGATTTCATTGTTGAAGAGGAAACTTAGGTGAAGCTGATGATACTTCCCATTCCTGTGTCAGATTGAACATTCTGAAGTTTATTTCAATTTCTGTTGTTAGTGATATCAAGTAGATAGACCGGCATTAGTGAAACCCATCTGTAAAATGTCAGTATGTAATAGTGTGGATAATATGTTTCTTTGTATGTATGCTAACGGTATTGTAGAATAATAAACAAAAGTTTTGTTCAACATTACTCATAAAACTATTTATACGTCTGTTTACCTAGATTATTACCCTTCCGTAGTAACAATCCCCAATGTAAAATATAAGTAAAAGCATAACATTAATATGCATCACATGACCAACCGACAAATTTGTCACTTGGTCAGTTGATGCGAAACAGAAAGAATGAATTACATCAGAAATTTAAAATTGACTAAGCGACATTTTATGGAAAATCAGGCACTCAATGACTTGCTATGCAGTTGGTGATTGGTCTGTAAATAGAACTGACCTTAGTCCTTCTTATGGTGAAAGAAATCTGCCAATTCATTCACGACTCGAATTTATATGCTAACAAACGCGTTCACGTCAATATCTCGAAATGACAATTTGGCGCTTGGTCAAGTCATGCATAACACCGTCCAATTAGTGTGTTTCTGAATCACAAAGCACTGAAAATCCCTTGTTTTATTTGGTGTAAGTCATAACAAACACTTTGGCTCAATAGCATTCTAAATCGTAAAGTATACAGTATGTTGTTATAAAATAAGGCCATCTACACAATTTCCACAATTTCAGTTTTCCTCAGAAAATTACCTCCAACCCCGTTCTATCCAATGACACTAATTTTTCTTAAGATAAAATTTTACTACACAACAGATCATATTAATCTAATCTACGTTGTTTGTGGAGCAAAGGGCACCCAAGAAACCTCTCCATTCACTACGTCCTGCACCCTGTCTTCATCCCACAATTCCAAACCTTCCTGTTCGCTTTCAAGTGTTCCTAGGTCTTCCACGCTTCCTCTCTCTTTTTGGGTTCCATTCTAAGCTTCACGTTTCAACTATTCCGCCCTGTTTTCATAATATATGTCCTATCCATTCGAACATTCTTTTCCATCTTTCTTCTATTGCTGGAATGCCAAACCGATGATGATGATGATGACGATGTCTACATCAACAGGTTTTTCATCGGTTTCCTTCCACAGGGTTAAGTTTGTGATCACTTCAAGCCATCTTATATTAAAGATATGCTGCAGACTTCAATTATATCATTACAAGACACTAATACTAAGGCCATACGTGTATGTCACGTGAAAATGATACTGCACTGCTGATGACATGTACAGGGTCTCTATTACAAAACCCAGATTGAGCGCACGGTGTTTGTACTCGGCGCAACAGCAGCTGCCCCAGCCGAACTTACGTTGCACGCGGCCACCCTGCTTTTAGCATGTATACAATCTTATATGAAATCTTAGATTATAAAAGATGCTGGAAGTGCCATTCATAAAGAGGGACTTCATACACACCATTAGGATTATCTGCACACCAACAGTGAGAGTTATGAATGTTCACTCGACCATTACGATGAAACCAGGCCACATCCGAAAAGAACACAAGCTGTGGATCGAATAAACGATCATTCAATGATGCAAGATACTACTCACAATATTTCATTCTTGGGGCTGGATCAGCAGCTTTTAAACAATGGGCCCATGTAAACCTGTACAGTTTGAAGTGCAACAGCTTTGTAGCTGTGTGTGCAGAAGCAGCCCTATTTGTTGTGCTAATGTTGTGACTTATTCGGTGACCATTCAAGATTCTTACCAAAGTTATCTCGCTTTCCCTCTGTTAAAACTGAGTGAGTGTGTATGTGTGCGCGCGCGCGCGCGCGTTTTTTATTGAGCACTGAGCCAGAAGTTTCAAATTTATTTACAATTAAGTGAATCTGTGCTCATGAAGGTGGCAGCTCACCAGGAAATTGCTGAAGAAATCAGTTCCATCCCCATCGAGCCGACTCTTAGGCCGCGTGCACACCGAGCATGCTTCCCATGGTGTGTAGCATGTAATGTGAAAAGCTATGCATAGCGCAGGGCGTGCTTGCTGTTCACACCGGAAACTCTACGGCCTGCTCTCAGCTTAGTTTGGCGCGAGGCGTTTTAGGGTGGTCACAAACAAATACCATTATCCAAGTGCACTAGAAACAGTTCACTGATGGATAACAGTTACTTAAAATTGCAAATTAGAAAGAAGAATCAAAAGTGGGTTCATGAATTTAATGAAGAACTAATTACTTTCGGAGAATTCCATCGTTTGTACAGAGACGCAAGACTTAATAGCGACAAATTTTATGATTACTAAAGAATGACAAAAAAATACCTTTGACCTTCCAAACCTTGCAAATGAAATATGGCGACAAGTAGCAGCGAAGTATTGGGAGAAATTAAATTTTCCCAATTCTCTAGGAGCACCGGGCAGCAAACACGTGGAAATTAAATTTCTGGATAAATCACGCTCTTTATAATAATAATTATAAATCGTATTTTGCAATATTTTTACAATTAGCATACACAATTTATCATCGTAACAAAAGTGGAGTAAATGTGCGACAAATATAATTCATAAACAGAAATATTTACTTCCAAGCCCAGTATTAGCCTGCAGAGTGACATTCTCCATTAGCAAAATTATAAACCGATATGGCACGGTCTGGGAGATTCTATGAACTTTGTAATAAATTGTCCGGCTACACAGCTAAAGTACTGACCTTTGGTCACAGGAGTCCCCGGTTCGATTCCCGGCAGAGTCGGGAATTGTAATCATAATTAGTAAATTCATTTGGCACGGGTGCTGGGTGTATGTATTCATAATCATTTTATTATCATCACGACACAGGTCACTTATGGGCGTCAATTCAATAGACCTGCACCTGGCAATCCGAACTTATACTCTGACACTTCTGACACTAAAATCCATACGCAAGTTCATCCTGTCACAATGTTAAGCCCAGTAAAGTGTGACAGTAGAAGTAATATTACTGTATTTTTGTTTACTGTAGGAATGCGATAAAACTGTTGTAGATACTTGTCCACTTATTTTGCAAAACAGTTACATTTGCATAGGTTTTGTGTCTTGGGTTCCATATTTCTTCTCTTTGAAACAGTGAATGAATAATTTCCTTCTTCCATAGCTTCAGAACCAGCTAGGTAACGCTAAGCAATTAACCAACACTGCGCATTGCCTGGCGCTTCGCTTAGCTGTGAGGTAGGCGTTCAGCGCAGCAGAGCGTGGACGGTGTGAACACCTGGCTTAGGAACAAAGCACTGGTTATGCTTAGCGTTGAGCAACACGCGACACACTATGCAAAGTGCGCTCGGTGTGCACGCAGCCTTATACTTAAAGTAACTTTTACATACAAAAATACAGTGTTGCAATGATAACTGTCTCACAATGTTAACAGCTGAAATTCAGACATACACGCTCCTTGCAAGGTCATGAACTAAGTGTGCGCCTCCTGTATAGCTGCTTAGGTCTTGGAGATTAGAAACACAGCTGGACAGTCTGATTTTAAAAGAGACCCTGTATATGTTGCATGATGTGCAATGCATGACTAATGCTTCAGTGAATATTTCCTCATGACTGAAATTAAAATTTTTGATCAAGTTCATATAGGCCCCTTAAGAAGACATGGGATTTCTCTAACCTAAATAAACTGGAAAATCAGACAGAAGACTTCATATACAGAATCATACCAAAATTAAAACTTTGAAAACCAACTTACCACAACGTCATCCAGAAAATGTTAAGAATATAGAGAACATTAATATTTAACATAATAGAGCAAACTATTATTCACTGATAATGATTAAAAATCACTTACTTGTTTGACCTCCTACTCGGAAAGATGGCTTTTACTTTTGGTTTCCTCTCCTTCTTTTTCTTGGGTGATGGAGTACCCTTAGTTGAGGATTCAGAGAGACTCTTGCTAGGGCTGGCGGGATTGTCACTTGTTGGGTGATCAGATTCACATTCAATCTTTTCCGAAACTGGCACATCCGCAAGTGGGGCAAGAGAATTCTCTAATCCACAAGCTTGTTCATCAGAGCCATTCTCAGATACAGGTAATGTGCCATCCTCTAAGGTCGCACCAGCCTTCTTTTTCACATATTTCCTAAAAGAGCATTAGGAGATTAATACGATCCTCATCCCGTGAACAGACAAGCAAAGGATCCTTTTTCGCATAGTAATTCAGTACATACCTCTTAGGTTTAGCTGCTTTGGCATCTCCATCTGCCTTTGGTTCCCGTTTCTTCTTCGGTTCCCGAGGTGCTTTGGGTTCTTTTGGTGGCTTTGGCTCTTTGGGTGGTTTTGGTTCCTTAGGAGGCTTTGGTTCTTTAGGTGGTTTCGGTTCTCTTGGTTTCTTGGGTTCCCGAGGTTTCCTAACAAAGTACATACAGAGAAAAGATGCAAATGATAGGGCAGTATCCAAGTATATTTTGACAGGCAGCGTAAATGAATTAAGTCTTAATGACCCAAACTGTTGCATTTACGAGTTTGTAAGTCTTACAGTGAAGTTTCAACATTTTAGAATTTAAAGAATAATGTGAACAACTAAGCAATGAAATATATCTTTCATTCCATGAAAACATGATTTTAAAATTCTACTTTTAAGCCAAAGACATAGTCTATGAAATACCTTGCTAAATATAAATTAAGTGATCATATAATAACACGAATCAGTAATCACATTGCAAGATAAGCACAGACCAGAAAGTGGGATGTTTAAAATCTATTAGTGGTTTAAGCACTGATCTCTATACATGGATCGCTGATGGCAGGTCTCCGCTGCAGGAGAAAGTACGCCAAGTTGAGCGCGCGGTTCATCATGTTGGCGTACCCAACCTAGAGCTCTCCTTATGGGGAAGCAATGATAATATAGTCAATTTTAAGTCGCAATTAATGGCGCATTGGAATAATTAAAAATATAGAGACATGTTCACTCAAAGCATAAGGACATTGGGATAACTGACACGTAATTCTGAGGTCAGTAAATCTCCGGGATAGCAATAAATACGAGTGTATAATAACAGCCGACAAATATTAACTTAGGTGCTGAATACATGCAATTAGCGATCGGTAACACAATACGAGTGACAACCAGTTTCTGGAAACATTGCTGTAAACTGTATACATGTATGCCACGAAATTATGCATTCCTAAAATGATGTACCTATAAACGTAGCTCACTTTACAGGCCTAAATTCGACATATCGTAATCTGTGCTTGATAATGAATTTCTGTTTCCTGTTTCCATGAAATAACGCGCATATTATCAAATTAAAATATCATTGAAGCAAATGTACACATTCATAAAACCAGCAAGCAAATATTCAAAACTTGTCAATATATCACATTACCTGCAGCTTAATTTACTATATCAGACCTCTTTAATTAAATTCAGCTAGCAAAGCGATATTGATAGTCATCATCAGAAATATGTAACACCAGTTAAGAGTCACAAATACCACGAATAGTATAATGGGATAGCCCCAAACACCCACCACACTTTCCCTTCTCCCACCACTCCAGTGTCTGAAACCCATAATTATTACTGATGTAAATAAGGTCTAGAATTCCTCCAGACTTCATTTTCTAAGATTGTTATAAGGTCACGTCAATTATTTCATCGAAACCGTCAGTTTAATTATGAGGAAAAAAAAAAAAAAGTAAATCTTTACTTGCAGTTAATGTTCAGTAAAATTAAAAACAGTTGGCTGTACATCACTTCTAAGGTGTATAGTTTGTCCATTTCTATCAAAACAGTCTTCCTCTAAGTGATCCGAGCAGAGAACAGCTGTTTTAGAAGGCTCCCAATTCTCCCGCCTGATAATCCATGATCTTAGAAGTTAGGGTCTCAAGAAAGGAAACCTACAAAAATTAATTGCCATTTTGCTCCTGGAATATGCGAAAAAAGATACAATAAACCTAAAACTCAAAACACTACCCTAGGAAGATTCTTATGTACAGTATAAAACTCCCCGATGAAATGATTTCTCCTTCTGCTGATTGGTTCTGTTTGTACATCCATAAGCTGAACACTGCGGTAAGTTAATACCCCGTAGAAAGTTTCTTCATTCATATTTCAGATAAAGACATACATATTTAAATTGAATCCTGTAATCCACAAGTATACTACAAGGCAACGAACCTAAATTCGTAAAATACACTACTATTTACTTTGCAATAACACAGCACAGAACACTCGTGGAACTACAATCAAGAGGCCTGGCGTCACTGAACTAAGCATAAACAATGCAAGCGCGCTCCTCGTAGTCTATTGCACCATGCGCTCGCTGCCATCTTACTACGCCAGTCATCTTCTATTCGGCTTACTGCTACCCAAGCCACCAGCCACCCAGGTACACAGATCAGTGGGTTTAAGCAACCTATTTTTGATTAAAATTCACTGTACAGCTCTCCATGTGAAAAACTGTGAATATGTTAATGTAAATCTCAGATTCAGTGTGGGCTGACAGAAGTGGAAACAAAATTTGCTTGTGATCTACAATGACAGGATGCCATTGAAGCTTAAGACAATGGCTCTATACAATGGTGGTTAGGCCTGCACCAAATTATGGTTTAAAATTTTGGATACCTATCATATAAACACCATGGAAATGAAGATGATCAGATAGTCAGCACGTGTTTCAAAGAAAGATCACATCTGAAAGTTCTGTGCGAGTCGGTAACATGTTTCAAGCCAGTAAAAGAAGAGGACGATAGCTATGTGTACTTGACCTACAGCTACATGAGGTACAAAGAAGAGGCGAGCCTAACAGCAGCTTGGACCAACAATGAATTTTTAGTTCTACTTATGCAGAAACGTAGGCAGCTGCCAACAACAAACTGCAACTGTGTTCTGCTAACCCCAGAGTATCTCCAGTAACAGCTCCACAACTGGGCATCATTGATATTAAAATGAGGAAGAGAAAGAATTAAGCAAGAAGCTAAAGATTGATTTATTTTGCAAAAATAATTAACTATGGTACAAATTAAATATGCATGAATATCACTGCAGGGGCCGGGTCTGAAATATTCTGAAATATTCCCAGGACTTTGGTTTACCTGCTGTACAACAAACCCCCAATTCACGAAATGCCTTCTTTGGTTCACATGTGAGTGCTACTAGTTGCCTCCCTGTGTACGTAATTGGAAGATTAATCTACATATATAAAATTGGATGTTGGTATGTTTGAAGCTAATAGACTCAAAAACCACTGGACCGATTTTGCTGACATTTTCACAGTTTGTTCTTACTACATCTGAAAGGGATTATGAAGTTGTTTGAACGAAATGTGATTGGTAATTCAGCACTAAGGGGTGAAAAATAAAATAGGGGAAGATAAGTAAACCGCAAGACAAGTCCGAACAGCGGGTTGCCTACCGAACAGTATGTGAAGATTATGATGTGTTCCTTAAAACTTATTTCTGCTTTTATCTGGAAAAATTACTGTAGGGGCAAAAAACCCCTAGCACCCCTAAAGGTAGGGGGTGAAACTTAAAAATCCAAACGATATTAGTGACGAATTCATAGTCTTTGGGGAAGCTGAGATGAACTGTGACACTCTGTATGCCGTTTAAGTCAAAGTTCGTTCCCAAACGGTATGGTAAACATATGACAACTTACCGTTTGGGAAAGAAAACTGTAGGGTAAGACACACACATGGGCGGGATCGTACAACTGAAAATATTACAGATGTTAAAATTGGTACCTGGAATCTTCTTTAAAAATAAACACATTTTATTTTTATTTTTGGAAAATCCATAAACTACATTATCAGCATTAAATGTTAATAAAATTATTGAAATGGGCAGGAAAAACAATATGACGACAGGCATATCAAGATGAGTTATCTGACATATTTATAAGGAATGCTGTGGAGCAGCGCACGGATCCACTAGTAATTTAGATGTCTGCTCAGTATCAACTATAGCCTGTATACAAACAAAAGCACATGGTGGAAACCAATACGATCGGATGGTATTCTCATCTAATTTATTTATGGTCTGCGTAATTAAAAAAAAAAAAGGCAGAAGTATGAAAAGTAATGCATCACAGTGGACTTCCCAACAGACAATAGAATATATGCAAACAATATACAAAAACTGTTGCAGCAGTGTCCAGACACACGTGAGGACAGAGCTCTTAGAATGAAACTGGACTATGACAAGAAAGGGAGCAATCAAAATTATTGATATTCATAACGGTTATGAACAAAATTGTGAAGGAGAAAAATATGGAGACAGAGCTGAAGGTAAAACTGCTTGCAGATGATTTTATGGCGTGGGGAGCCAACAGAGAGGAAGTACGAGGGCAACTCGACATGCTTAGTAAGATTATTAAAACTTACAGAATGAAAATCAGCGTGGAAAAGAGTATGACTATGGAGTTAACTACAAGAGAAAGGGAAGGGAAAGGAATTATAAAAACGGAGGGCAAAACCTTGAAATAATGGAGAACTTCAAGTATAGTACTCGGCACGTAAGGCAATACAGTGAAAAGCAAATATTGCCACTCAATTCTCTTTTTTACGCAAGTAAATGATCAATCAAGATATTCATAATTAAGTCGGTTTACAAGCTCAGTGAGGAATTAAGGAAATATACACACACTATAACTGTATTATTTGGCGTTTGTCTTGCGTAAATAATTAAGCGTGCAAACCCCCCCTCTTGAAATATGCTTTTACTTGTCGGACTGAAGTGAAACCACGCTGTAATAATACACACAAGCAAATCCAGTACACGTACATATGCAATAAGTAAATAAGAATACACTATGGGTAAGTCTCCAAAACGTACTGAACCGTACAAAACAAGGTTGACAAAGAGATTTCCTTCAATTTCAAATGAACTGATCTTTATATTGGAGGCAACATTGCTCTCCTTCTCAGAGGAGCACTTGCAGATTTTCCTTGCTTATACTTCCTTGTTGAATTCTATACACACGAAATGGACAAAATAAGACCGTATTAATAAAATACTGCTTTCATCTTGTAACACCAACTACGTTATTAAATGTGTTATTCGAACATGCCACAATTCTACTTACATAGTATTAACCATACATATTTACAATCCTGCAGACAAAAATAACATGCTTATTTTACTTATTCCCCCAAATATAACACTAGTGATTTTCACAATACGGCAGTACCATATAATCTTGCAGAGTAATGAAAAAATCATGACTATATAGTGCAGGATTAACAGGATTAAACTGTATGGTTTGGGGAAATACAGAGAAGGAAGTCCAAGAGAGGCTGAACACCTGGAATGAACATTTGAAAGCACACGGATTAACAATAAATAAA
Organism: Anabrus simplex; assembly: GCF_040414725.1. Lineage (NCBI taxonomy): Eukaryota > Metazoa > Arthropoda > Insecta > Orthoptera > Tettigoniidae > Anabrus > Anabrus simplex. The sequence continues at coordinate 228,712,216 of NC_090271.1, read as the reverse complement.
TCGAAAACTGTTACTATGTCTGTCAACAGGCAGAACAAGAAAGGAAAAATAATGCTGGAAGGTACACAACTGGAAACAGTACACCAATATAAATATCTTGGGTGCATCATTTCAAGTGATAACAGAATACAGCATGAGATTAACAACCACATTCAAAAATCAGCTCAGTTTTACCATCAAGTTCGGAACCTCCTCTGGAACGAACAAGTTCCCTTAAGATCAAAGCAGATTCTATTCCAATCATACTTCACCCCCATAATAACATATGGCCTAGAAACCTGCACAACAACCCAACAAGTGGACAGCAAACTACAAGCCGCAGAAATGAAGTTCCTACGAACTATGGTACAGAAGACAAAAAGGGACAGGGTAGGGAATGAAAGAATAAGGGAGCAAGCTGGTGTGTATCCATCCCTGAATGAAAAAGTGACAAGGGCCCGTTTGAAATGGTTTGGCCATGTCAAATGAATGGACGATGGAAGGACAGCAAAACAATGGCTACACACAGTCGTGGCCGGAAAACGACCGGTAGGAAGAGGTGGCTGGACCAAGTGAAAGAGGACATAGGAACAAGAGGAATCAGCTGGGATGTCATCTTGAGAGAAGAGTGGTACATGGACAGACAGAAGTGGAGAGTGCTCGTAAACCACACCCGGGCAAGTGGAGTGGAAAACTGATGATGATGAAACTGTATGGTTTGTGACACTGAATCACATCCAACAGTTAGAAAATAACTGCAAATCACTACCCTCAATATTAATACATTGGAGACTGGGTCCAAACAGAGGCTACTACCCCCTGTCGACTCGATAGTTCAAGCCTGCAAGAACAAATTTAAACTGCTGCACTCAAACTCATGTAACGCAAAAACTACTCTAGATATCGACCTCTAACTTTTAAATTATGAACTGGATTATCTTTTGAGAAGCCACTGACTGACCTATACCTGCTACATACTACAAGGGCTATCTATACTCGACTTGTGTGCATTTGAGTCACTGCTGTATAGCAACACACGAGATTGTTGTCCACGATTTGACATAGAACGACCAAAAGCAATGTCAGAATCACTCACATAATTAGAAATATCTAATTCACTGTCTCTAGTTACATCTAATAAGTATATCTAATAACCAGTATGCACATAATTCATCATAGATATTCGTATCTGTTAGCAACTGCATGCACCGCGCCATGTTGACAGCTGCACTGAAACTACAAGGAATAGCTCTACATTTCCGATATTATTTTATCATGGAGGTTTAAAGAAAAAGAAGATGGAGCAAAAGTTGCCTTATACTATTTATTCCATGATTACACCATTTAAAACTTATAATTTCGCCACCAGATTGTAACAGCAATCAAGGAAACACGACGTCCATAAAAACAAGAATTCTTGCAGCTGCCATGTAAGGTCAGCCGAGAAACTACAAAAATTCTTGGTTGTTCCCTTAGTGTATGTGCTTATATGACAGGGACTATACTTAGGAAGCAAACTTCTGCAGGATGCAGTGCAAGACAGGGAGATCAATAAAAGGAGTCAACAGGAAAATACATTCTACCAGAGTGTGAGAGACCTGATGTGGCATATGCAGCACAGACCTGGACCCCAACAAAAAAGGGAAATCAGAGTGAAAAAGCTTTAAGTCAGTTTGGAGGCACACTGAAGATGTCTGGAAAAGTCAAAAAGATGGAAGAAGAAAGGCGAACCAGTGAAATGCTCAAGGTGAGATGGGTATATACAATCACGAATGAAGAGATACTGAATCGAATTGGTGATAGGAGATTGATTAGGCTAAATTTGAAAAGAAGAAGAGATAGAATGATAGGGCACATCTTAAGACACCCAGGATTTCTACAGTCGGTGTTTGAGGGAAATGTAGGTGGTAAGAATGGTAGGGATAGACCACGGCACGAATATGACAAGCAGATTAGAGCAGATGTAGGATGTAGTAGTCATGTAGAAACGAAAAGTTTTGCACAGAATAGGAAGGCATGGTAGACCACGGCACGAATATGACAAGCAGATTAGAGCAGACGTAGGATGTAGTAGTCATGTAGAAATGATAAGGTTAGCACAGAATAGGATGACTTGGAGGTCTGTATCAAATCAGTCTATGGACTGATGACTCAAACAACAATAGCAACAACAACTGGAAGAAAACATCTAGCAACTGCCAAGTCAATGGTTAAGTATTCTTGGGCCATTCATTGCCATAATGAATGAAAAGGAAAAAAGGAGAAATCTTCATATCCAGAGCAAACAATACATACATTTTCAAGTTTTAAAAACAAGTTACATCCTAACTCACATTTTAAATGCAAGTTACATCCTAATTAATAAGAACCAAGGTAAACAGAAACAAAGATCCTGATCAATAAACTCAACTAACCCTCTGGACTCTATTTCCAATAGCATCCCCCGCAGGTCCAATTTAAAACCAGGTGAAAATGGAAAAAACATGTTTATTCTATACAATAATTAACAATTTGAAAGAAATTTGTGCAAAATGTTATACTGTCAACCAGTCGACAACACTTGTATCAAGATTTTTTTTTGTGTGTCATTGGGTCTTTTCAGAAGCATTTGTTGGGGATGGAGACATGAGTTCCTTGGATAGGTTCCTTAGAAAAATAACTGACTACCACCCATCAATTTCCAGTCTCAACATACGGCACAATCCTTGGCTTTTTGTCCTCTCAGGCATCAGTGATATATAATTTCCTTTTGAGATGAAAAATCACCAACAAAATCATTACTATTACATAACTGATTGTAAATTCTGTACATAGTAAATGCCATGTTACTGCAGAACATAAACATTATTTCACATATGATGTATTACCAGAGATAAAAATTCAAAATCAAAACCATTTCCCGTAAATTTACAAGAAATTTAATCTTAAGTTATATGAGACCAAGTCTGACACAGGACATGAGCGGTGTATGTCGAACTGAGTCCAACAATGGACCCCAATGGGTTAATAAGATTATTTAGAACTTACCGTGGAGACTTTGGTTTCTTCGGCTTGTCATCTACCCCAGGCATTCCAAGTGGATCAATTGGTTCTAGTACCCCAAACTCCCCCATCTCATTTGGCTCCATTTGAGGAGGTAGAGGTAACATATTTTCATCAAGTTTTTTCCTACTTTTTTTCCTCGGTGCTTTACCTCTGACTTTTCCTGTTGTACTTGTCACCTGTAATAATCCATTTCTTGAATATAAAAGATACACTCTTTTCAATAATATTTATTTGCATACAATAAATAATTTAAATGACTAACCTGAGACACACTGTCCAATAGACTTGTTCCAAATAGAGAATCTGACAAAATGCAATGTGCTCCACCCATGCACTGCCCACTTGCCTCATGACGTCGAACAAGATCTAATCTCTCCTGAAGACGAGCGATCTATGGGAGTGGGGAAAAAAAAAAAAAGTTTTCTACACAACTGAAAACTACCACAAAATTATTGATAACAAGCACACGACATAGCATCGAGGATAACATCCTCCTCCTCCTCCTAATGCCACCACCACCACTAGTAGTAGTAGGGGGAGGAGGAATGGATTATTTCAAACAGAAGAATTTTTAATTTTAGACCTTCATTTAGGGGCAGAAAATATTGGCTTACAATTTAAGCAGTAAAAATTATATTACAAATATTCTACAAGGCAACTGCTAGACTGACACACACAATGTGCATAATTGTTAAAGTCACAGCGCAGGGCTAGCCAGGCCACCGCAGTTGTCTGTGAATACATGGTGGAGTAATTTCACTATCCCAAAGCAAGAGAAATGTCAAAACGACGAACGGTTCACATACTGACCCCACTACCTGTTCACAGAGATGCAGCACACTGTTAAAAACAGTGCGAAAAAATTGAATGTTGACCGACATAGTAATCACTCCGCAAAGCAGTAAGCCGTCGGTGACAAATGCTCAAACGTCATAAGGATGATGCACGATGAAATTAGAGACGTGAACGTAACTACTTACACATAGTCCAAGTGAGGATCTGTCCTGTAACGGGTTATGGACTACCGGTGAATTGTATAGTCCTAGCCGTCTGAGCACAAGGAGGGCCAGGACTCAGAATATGTCCGAGACGCCCACTCCCATTCCATAGCAACTGGTATCCCGACTCTCAGGACCACTTACTAGGCCACTCAGCCGTTGCCCATGGACCTCATAGGGCATCCAAGCACCTTCCACTCTCATCTCTTAGTTGTCATTTTTAGGCATGTAAGTGTTCCCTGTATTTGATTTAATATTGCATATCGAAGGATACTCGTCAGTAAACTCTTTCAAGATTAAAATTATTGTACATATTGTACATTGTAAAAGCATAAGACAATTGTATTTAGCTTACTATAAGTTCCAATGTTTATAGTTTTAATTCTTGACCTTAAGATTAATATAGGCTGAAGATGCCCGTAACTAGGGCGAGACATGTCCCTAACTGGTGTTTTTAATTCATGTAGAATTTAATCACTAAAAATATATATTTGTATTGAAAAGGTGGATACAGTAATTTTAATCTTGAAAGAGTTTACTTACTGTATCTTCAATACGGAACAAAATGAGATTAGTTACTTGGATACTCATCACGTTTCCACGTTCTGATGTGAATTCACCGCCACTGCATCATTTTCTATTTCCTTAGTCATATTATTAACACGCTAGGTGCCACGTGACACCATATGGTGTCACATTGGTCTTCAAATTAGAGATGGCGTGACGCCATATGGCGGCACACAGGTCTTGAAATCAGAGTTGGCGTGACGCCATACGGCGGCACAGCAGAGTTTTGGGCGATGCGTTGTAGAAAATCAGCTGTGACATCTATGCGCGTAAAATTGGTACTACGTGAAGTGCGAACTACAGGGTCTATTCCAGCTACGTATTGCTACTATGTGCCACCATATGGCGCTACAGTATTCTTCCAAAACCACTGACTGGCCCGTGATCATTCTTACAAGTGAAAGCACCCCAGGTATTGTTTTTTCTTCGTTTACGAGAGAATTATCATTCTGTTTGTATAGCTGTGCAAGAATATAAAGAAATGGAAGATATTGGTAATATTATTGGTAGAAATGGTGACTTACTAAGACAAGAATTAGTGAATCGGATATTTGTGAATTACTTATTGATTTTGATGGAGAGAAAGATTTAAGTGTTAATGACAGTTAATATAACGCTAGTGACAATGAGTGCCCTGACAGCATGATGAATGTATCGAGTGATATGGAAGACAGTGGCGATACTGATAGTGACATTATAGGTGGGGACGATGCTGGTGCAAATGGTGTGCACAATCATGTGAACAATGATGACTGAGGTCCTTGTGTAGGGACACAGAAAGATATTCCATTTACAAGACAGGAGCGTCTAAATCTTCAAATTGATACTTCTTCAGCCACAGGAGCACGCACATCAAGAATTTTGAATCGGTCTACAACTAAGCCTCAAAAAGAATAAAGAGCAGACCTGTGGCCACATGACCCTTTTAGTCTCCTTCTACAGGAATTACGTGTGGATGTTCTCAACTCTTCCCATCCACAGATGGTCCAACACATAGTACCAAACCACAATCCGTGTCCGCGCCTACGTCGCCCCTTTTCAGTCACCTCTTACAACAAGCAGGGTATACCGGGGGTGTATTCCTCATCTGCGCCCCCCACCCACAGGGGGGTAACAATATGTAATGTAATAGAGGACTTGTTTTGCATTTCAGCAGGTTTTCGTAAATATTGTGTTAGTTTGAATTATCATAAAAATTTGATATTTGAAATTTGTGACAGGTTCTGGACCTTCGAAACGTTCCCCACTCTACTTTGGTGTTTGGCCGCAGCGCGTGACCTTGAGTGTGCCGCGTAGTCACCGGGAGCTGGCGGCTTTCTTCTACAGATCTGTTCGTCTGCGAATTCAAGCCTTTTTGATCTTCGCAAGTTGATTGTTAATGTTGTGACTTTGTGCAGAACATAATGTGATGTCGTGTCTTTGTGCCTAACAGAGTGAAAAAACTGACCTACAACATTCTTAAACATTTTACATGTTTTTTATGGCTGATGATGACCTAGACTAAGGTCGAAACCGGTCCCATTCAAATAGAAATGTGATTGCTACGTTTCTTTCTTTTGAGTATTGAATAGGTTGAACCTCCTTTCCAGTTATTTAATTTTTAACATCAATAATTTCAATACGGAACAATGAAATTTTTATCTTTAAATACATTCCATATAAAACATCAAAAATTCTGTGACACCATATGGCGTCACGCTATATTTTTTTTTTTGCTAGGGGCTTTACGTCGCACCGACACAGATAGATCTTATGGCGACGATGGGATAGGAAAGGCCTAGGAGTTGGAAGGAAGCAGCCGTGGCCTTAATTAAGGTACAGCCCCAGCATTTGCCTGGTGTGAAAATGGGAAACCACGGAAAACCATCTTCAGGGCTGCCGATAGCGGGATTCGAACCTACTATCTCCCGAATGCAAGCTCACAGCCGCGCGCCTCTAAGCGCACGGCCAACTCGCCCGGTACGCTATATTTTATGCTTAGTAAAAATTGATGTGACACCATATGGCATCACACATGACCTTGGTATGATGAGAAAGTTTACTTAGTACATCAAGATTATATACACAGCCTACAAGACGTATAATTGCTGTGGCACCAGCGGAATACTATTGAAATTATGCCTGGCACCAGTGGAATAGTGCGCTAAAATCGGCTTGGCACTCAACGTGTTAAGTGTCTATATTATTTACTATTTCCTCATTCACATTTTATTAACATTTATTTTTATTATTATTTTTAATTTGTTATTGTGTACGCGTAGTTCTCGAATCTACCGTCACTACTTCTTCTTCTTGTTTTATGACCGCATAGAATCACTTTAGTCAGTCTATCATTCAGTTCTCTTTCAAGGGATTATTCGGGATTTGCTGTCCTCCCGCTACTTCTTCAGGCGCTCCAATCTTCGTGCCATTCCCTCGGACAAAAATGTGCGTGTTTTTGGTTTGTTTCGCGAAAGGTACAGTTTATTATGTACTTTTCTTTTAAAAAATAGAGGAGAATGAGAAAATTGGAGATATTTTCATGTGATAACACTATACATAACCTCCTTTCAACTACACAGAAACAAATTACAGAATTTTGCCCTAAAGGGAGCTCTTTGACGAGGAATAACCCACAACGCCAATTATTACGGATTTGGATGATCACTGAAAGTTCTAAACGCTGGCTAAACAAAAAGTTCTTGAGATTCTGAAAAGGACTGAATCGAATAAAAATATAAAAATAAAAAAAGAAACCACCACCATGTCGCATGCTGATGAGTATTTAACGACCGTCTTCCCAACGCATCAGTGCTGCGGATTATGGGTTTTTCACTCGGGACACAAACCAGAATGAATAATTCAGTAAATCTTTATATACAAAGCACTCAAAATGTCAGGAAAGAGGATTCCAAAACAAACTTCTAATGGACACAATGGCAGAAAATAAGGTGATGTGTAGCAAAGTAGGAGGAAACTATTGTGGAATGTACTGGAGCAAAGTATTTGAAAGAGAACTTATGGAAAGACAGAATGTAACGGCATGGTTTGATACACTACCCTACCTAGAGGTAGTCTGGAAAAAGGAAGTGACAAAGAAGTGCAATTTTTTTGCCTTTTCTTTTAAATTGCTGCCAAAAATCAGGAGGGAGAAAAGACTCAAGTCAAAATAAATTTTCTGCAACAATGTCATAAAAAGAAGAAAACTGCAAAGAAAAAATATACCTCAATAGACAGCCCGCAGGCCAGAAACAGCCCAGAGAGATATTTCTGCTGACCCGTCATGAAAATGTCAGAAATGACAGAAAAATAAGTTTGAATCATTCGAGGGAATGTAAATAAATGTTGACATCAGATTTCTACTTATCTTTAAACTAACCACTTTTGGACAGGTAGTTGCTGAAATATTTGCAAAACCAAACCAAATCTCTCAATCACTGAATAATGCAGTAAATCATCATGTACAGTCTTTCAAAAAAATTGTGCACATGGCATTGTGCAAGTATTTGCAGGTATATGAATTAACGAGTTAACAGTGCCTCTAATGGACTTTTTGTGAATAGTTACTTGTAGCAACAATAGTTATTGATGTTAGGTGTGCTCAAACGAGTCTTATCTTGTGTATATATAACGATTAAATAAGTTTGGAAACAACAGTTTAATCATCATAGCTTCCCATCGAATTCCATATCGTTCACCAAGTTGTTTCCAAGGAGTCCCTCACCTGTCAAATATGAGTGGATGACTGTTACTCCAATAGGTGTGAGGCTTACTTAAAACATTCTGAGCGTGCTTGGTGAAAATTCTGTGGAGAAGGATGCTACCTTTACTTATATGTAGTCCAAGCGAGGATCTCTCCTCTAAAGGGTTAGGGACCACTGGTAGATTGTCCTAAGCACAAGGAGACCCACGACTCAGAAAATGTCTTGATATGCCCACTCCCGTTCCATAGGCACCTGGTATCCCAACTCTCAGGACCACTTATTAGGCCGCTCAGCCACTAGCCATGGTTCACAAACTAGAACGTGACTACACACCATAAACCATTACTTTTTTTTTTTTTCTTTACAGTGGAAGCAATTTCTTTTCAATTTCATCTTAGTTAATTTACTACTAGAATTTTCAGTCTGTCAAAACTAATTTATGATTATATAATTCTTTTACAAAATACCTGAAAAAGAATATTTTAAACAACAGGTTATACCTGAAAAGGAACATTTCTAGAAATCTTTTTCAGGTATAATCTGTTAAAAGTTTTATTTTTCAGGCATTTTCTATTTTTAAAAAGACTTAATCATAAGTTAGTTTAAATAGACTGAAGAACCTAACAGTTCTAGAGAAGTAGGCTTAACATAAATCAGAATCTCTAGTTGTATTTCCCCTTTAAACAATTATCACATTATGGTTCTATGCTGGATCACAAAAAATTCATACGTTCAAGCGAAGGAGGATGAACGGGCCATCAAGTTATTTATCAGAGTTATTCTAAACCATGGCTTAATGAAAAGTCATCAATTATAACTTACATCAAACGTATGTAATTCTACACAGATGCCCCATAGAGAGAGGAAAAGATCAGCTGAAATAGCATTCTATATTTGACAGAAGAGTGTAAATTAACATTTACCTTTTCTTGGTTCTGAGGAGCAGGAGGCATGCAGTACAGCTCCTGGAGCTGTTGTTGAAGTGCTGCCATCTCCTGTTGGTGACTGATAGGAGACTGATAGACCGCAGACAAGCCGAGTCCATGAGGTGGATCATACAGGCCTGGAGGAGGACCAATCAACGGCCCCCCGTTGGGTTCTCCATCAAGTCTGCTGTTATATGGAACAGGAACAGCACTCGGATTCATCATTTCATCTATATTACTTGGATCCTGGTATGGAATACTGGCACCGTTGGCAGTGGCAAAATCAGGAAAACCTTGTCCAGTTGTCGGTACACCTACACTGGGTGTTGGCAATGGTAACATATTACTGCTTACACTAGAGGCCTTCAAATCCATACCTGAAGGTGGCAAAGGCTGTGAAACATCGGGTTCCAAAGGCTGCGAATGTGTGATGTTATCGAGATCAGAAGTTTTAGTATTTGGCGTACCAGACAGAGGAGGAGGAATGTGAGAATTCATACTACTATTATCTCCTCCGCTATTTACATTTTGAGTCCTGTCATTAGCAGCGAACTTATCCCCTAATAATTGTGATGATGAACCATTAAAGTCCGATTGTGACACACTAGTGTCACTGACTGTGTTTGACGCAGTCACCGAACTGGACAGAGAAGTCAAACCTATATCATGTTGCCCTACTCCATCTATCGATGACTGAAGAGACTTGGTGGACTCTAACATTCTTGACTCTGTTGTATGAGGAACATAAGGTGGTATTCCTTGACTTGCTTGTGGTTCTAACATATTTATTCCACCATTAATGGTAACAGGAGGTCTTGGAGGCTGATGAGGCCACTGCTGTGGTGATACGGGCATTCTTGGACCTATTGCTGGAGATACTGGCGTACCCTGTTGATGTGGAGCGAGAGAAACACGCGGCTGATAAGCAGGATAATCAGTTGAATTGCCAGATACAGGTGGCATGACCATTTGCTCCAACTGCTGCAAGGTACTTTGTTGTGAAAATGTTGGCACAGACATAGAAACTGGAGATGAAGTAGCTGACTTGGGAGTTAGGGCTGTAGCTGGCCGAGGTGATAAAGTAGGCTGTTGGGAGTGTGGATGAGGAGAAAGGGTACTAGGTTTAGCAGGAGACATCACTGGACGAGGAGACATCTGCTGAGGTTGACTTGGTCTAGGGGACATCTGAGGACGAGGAGACATCTGTGGAGAAAGTTGTGGAAATGGGGCTCGATACTGAGGACTTGCACCTCCCATAGGTTGATTATGTTGCTTTTGAGCTCCCACACCATACTGGTTAGAACCACTACCAGTAGATACTTCAATCCCTATAGGTCTTGGCAACTGTTGGTGATTGATAGCACCAGAGGACTGTCCATATCCTGGATGGCTCATTTGTGTCTGCTGTTGCATATGACTATACGAATTTTGCTGTGGAGTCTCCAATTGCTGTTGAGAATACTGAACATGATGTGGCATTCTGTTATATCCACTATACGACTGGCTCATAGGACCAGCGGTATTGGAACCTGGGTACACAATGCCTTGGGAACCTTGGGGGTAACATTGTTGCTGCTGCTGCTGCTGTTGTTGTTGTTGTTGAGAAATGTTCACAGTGGACTGCATTCGCTGTTGCTGAGCTATTGGGTAGTTTTGATGAGGCTGCATCATTGAACCCATTATACCTTGCTGGTTAGTAGAATACTGTTGTTGTTGCTGTTGTGCTAATTTCTGTTGAGCCCCAATGGTATCCTGTTGATGAGGGTAATTAACGTGCTGGCGATAGCCACCTTGGTTTATTTGGTTGTAGTGTCTTATATTACCAGGATAGTTTGGAGTATTATTCCAACTCTGCATCCCACCCCCATCCAAGTTCAAGCTTTGCTGTTGTTCCATTGGGTACATGTTTTCAGGAGGGCAGTATGGAGCATACTGGCTTGAAGGTGCTTGAGGGTGAGGTGGTCGTCGAATATCATGTTGGGGAGCCATTGATCTGACATGACCTTGATACCCACCAACAGAATTGGGAGGACACATTGGTCTAGTAGTATTGTCGTAACCACCTTGGTTTTGATGAAATAAATTCTGGGAAGAGGGATCTAGGTGGTTAGAAGGTGTAAATTCTCCACCAAAAGAAGCAAGTTTCTGAAGAGGAGATTCTTGCTGCAAACTGGACATCTGATGCCCATATGTTGGTTGAACATACCCAGTTCCAGAAGCAGTAGCATCTCTCGATGTACCTGTCACTGATGGAGGGGCTGGATCAAAATTGTCAGCTCCCAGCTCAGCTAAGCCATCCAGCATACTACTCCCAACATCCTCTCCAAATAAATCATAGGAATCCATTTTAACCATGCAACTATCCTGTAACTTGTCTTGATAATTTGGACCTGCCCCCTAGCAGAGTATCATCTATACAAGTTGCCATTGTCAGAATTTTCAATCCACAGGTGAGAAGGGAGTGAATATGATCTGAAACAACAAAAGAAAGACTGAGCTGAAGAAGAAATAAATATTAGCAGAACACAAAGGAACAAATTTCAACTAGTGAGGCTCCTCTTCAACAGTGGGCTGATATCTGGATTAGATCAAAGGGGAAAAGCTATACGCTTATGTATTAAATGTAACATAGTCGCCATAGCTTTTCCCGACTGAGCTAACCTAGCTTGTACAATTACTCCTGCAACAAAAGCCTATGAAAAAAACACGAAATATTACAATTGCACAGAAAACAAATCACAGAAAACATGGAGGTATTCAATTCAATAATTACATGAAAAAACTGGAATCAATTTTTAAAATGTAATATTATAAGATATAAGACTCATTCATAAAAAAAGAACATGATAAATATGCCACAAGAGAAAAATAGTAGAGCTGCACTGCCAACTTGCATTAGCTGTTTTGAACATCTTACAATCTGTGTATTGTTTCAATTAATAAATTATCACTCAGAGTTAAACATACAATAATGCAAACTTATTTAAGTTTCATTATATCTTGTATTTAATAAGACATCAGTGGATAAATAATCTACTGCATACAACCACATTTTAAAAGTTAGAAGCACTCGTCGTTTCTATAGGCAGAAAGACAGGTCAAGTATCTAAACACATTTTCAGGCTGATCCTTCACTGTTTACAGAACACAAGCAATTCAACACAATCTAAAACATAATTTACATATATATCATCTCTGAGCGCCAAGGGATGATTTTTTATTCCTCCGTGATCTCGCTGAAAGTGCCAGGAATATTTCATCCCTCGTGCAGACTCGTTTACAAACCGTTGTAGTTCTTCCTTTTCCACTAGATGGTAGCACATATCAGTATATTCTTATCAAGGAAGGTGTGTAGTCTCCAAATTTACCACTAGGAGCTGCATAAAATTGTTTTCGCGCAAGGAACATTTAAAAATGTGAAGGTCATGTCCGCACATGTCAACAGTGATGGCCAACCTACGGGACGACGTATCTACAAACGATGATGATCTAACTGCTTACATTTATAGTTTAGGGAATAACGATTATGTCCGAGTCAAAAAGTGAACTGGACTTCATAATAGTGTTGAAAACACTTCTAGTGAGGTTATAGTCAGTGAGAGTGGTTCTGAAAACTATTTTGTAAGTGAACACCGTCAATTGCCGACGTTCGAGATAATTCTGAAAGTAACGAAGATTTCCACGGTGATATTGGTATTAACAATATCACACACTGCCATTATTTAGTGAAGGTACCTGTGGTAATGATTTACCATACCACCCATCTCACCCACTCGAGTTACCGAGACCGAAACATGCCCCTCCTCATGATGCTGAACCTGTAGCTTATATTTTGATTTTTATTGCATATTAACGCTCCAAATAACATAATTTTATCCAAAACGACAGTCAAGAGTCTGTGGTACAAGAAATACCGTCAGATAGTGAGTCATACTGATTTTTAGAACTACATATTTGCCTTAAATTGTGGATTTTCATTCAATGTATTTTAAATTTGACTTATTTTAACTAGAAATGATTTTAGTATCAAGTGCCACTAATGTAAGGAACATTCCTTTTATATGGTAGAAAAAAGATTCACTGAGAATGGGTGTAAATCGAGTGTGATAATTTTTTTTCTAGAGTTGCAAATCGGACAAAATATGGGTGGCACTCTTGACTAGTACCTAACTAATACGCGCGGCACTGAGAGGGTTAAGCCGAACTGTACCTCACAAATTATTTTCCTTCTTTACTCAGTCCATCTTAGTACAAGTGGTGTTTATACTGAAAAAAATCAATAAACCATACTTTTCACTATAGACATAGATATTGGCATATTCTCAAATCCTACGACCTAACCAGGAATGTCTACACACTGTGGCAATGAACAGCAAGTGTTTCATATCTTTCATAACCACTACGTCTTTTCGAGAAAAATGTGTGTTTTATTCGGACATCACAGCAAGAGGAAGAGTTCTTGCGCAGAGAACACATTTTAGTCTCCGCATAAGAAACATGCATTGATACACAATACAGGGGTTATTCATGAATAACAAACCATAACAAGTTTTACTCGACAACAAGAAAGGAAACACTGAGCGAGTTGTCTGTGCGGTTAGGACAGCATAGCTGTGAGGTTGCATTTGGAAGATAGCGGGTACAAATCCCATCAGCAGCCCTGTAGACTATTTTCTGTCATATCAAATTTTCACACATGGCAAATGCCGGGGCTGAATCTTAATTAAGGAAATGACTGCTACCTTCCCCATCTTAGACCTTTCCCAAACTTCTGTCTGTGAAAACCTTTGATATGTTAGTGAAACAATGAATTAAATATATTTTGGATCCACCTTTTCAATACAATAATAGTTTACATGAATTATATCACATGCCATTCACAAAAGAATGGTACTAGTTTCGACACTAATTCTGTATCATCATCAGCCAATCATGTGAAGGTGCAATTTAATTTGCACATGATATTATGTGGAGCCATTAAAAAAATATATAGTTCAGGCAAGAAAATATTATTATTCTGAAACTACTACCATACACGCTCCACATCCAGACTACAAGATCGAAGCAGATGACAAATATTCACCTTGTGATAAGGCTTTTGAAGTGGGTGACTGTACTTGAAAATACAGCAAAAAGAAACATACAAAATATTATGTTTGTACTGTAACTGAAAGCAATGGTGATATTTATTTGTAACCAACTTTTGCAAGTGCAACGAAGTTAAACTGACAAAAGGAGAGTGCTTTTTAAATGTAAGTGAAATCAAAAGAAAATTACCGGTGACTCGTTTTATTCATGGGACATAGTATTTTGATGTGTATATACCAAAAGAAGAATGAACAATTTTTTTTCATTTAATTATATTCTTTTCTGACCAAGCTCCCATTCAAGCAGTAGGTTACTTAAGCATCGAATGTTCAGTTATTTTTAAATATTTTACTTCATTTTACATTCACGGTTATTAGTGTTATATGAATGTGTGACAATTCATAAAAACACTTTATTAAGTAGGCTACATATCAGTACCAGTATCTGTAGTTATTAGAGATGGGAGTTACTCTGTTCCATTGCAGTAAGCTGTTCCATAAATATTATGTTCCATCCGAGAGCCTAATACAAAAGTAACTGCCTCAGCGAAACCAAGGGAGCTCCTGATTGGTTAATGGATGTTAGACTGCAAGCAAGGATGGCAGCTAGACTTAAGCGCGCACTCTTGCGCAGGAGTGAGCGATACATTTGTAACCGCTTAGAGGCAGTAGTGACATTACTACACTACTGTTACTTGTCAGCCGGTTACAGAATTACAGATATTCATTAGCTGTCTCAAGAGCGCTGTATTAGGTTTACAAGAGGTAATACATACAGTTGTGTAGTTTCTCGAAACAGTTCCGCGTGGTCTTTCAAGTTAATATTTCGTGATTTACATTATGCTGTACGAGATGAGTAAACGACAGAAGATGAGCCCTCTGTGGTCTTATTTCACTGTCACAGATGATGTAAATAAATCTGCCCAGTGTGATTTATGTGGGCAAAAATGTAGTTACAGGGAACGGTTTCTAACTTGAAGAAACATATTGAAAGAAGGCACCCAACAATAAATATTTCCGTGTTAAACCCTCAAAACTCTATCAGTGCATGTGGGTCTGATAATGTTCATAGTACTCAAATATCAGGTCCTGGAAAGCCATCACAAGTGCCACCTCGTGTACCTATCACTCCTCCTGAATCTTCAACATCACCTGCAGCTCGTGGGGCAGTGAAGCAACAGTCGCCGTCATCATTTTTGCCAGTGCAAAGAAAAATGAGTCATGTACAGAAAAAGAAGCTGGACAAGCTACTATTACAGTTGTTTACCGTGGATTTTCAGCCTTTTTCTATATGGAAGATGAAGGTTTTGCAGCGTTTTGTACTGGATTAAACCCTGCCTACATTTTGCCTGATAGGAAGACTATTTCCTCATCACTTGTTCCAGCAGCATATGAACAGTGTATGACAGTTGTTCGTGAATATTTAATGTCGGCTTCCAACGTCTGTTTAACTACAGACTCCTGGACGTCTAGGAATTCAGAGAGCTACTTAGCTGTCACTGCACACTTCATAAATGAAGATTTCGAACTTGAGTCAATTTTGCTGGGGTTTTGTAGAATTACCTGACATATACAACACTGAACAGTATACAGTATATGACTAAAATGTTCTCCCCAAAAATTTGTCAACCGGGTAGCAGGAATGAGTAGCCGGGCAGGGTAAACTATGTAAACAATAACATTTCAATGTATTCCCCTCTGGGCATTAACAATAATATCAGGCAGTAAACATTAACTATGCATTGAAACAGATACAGGTATTACTGGAGAAAGTAAAACATGTAGTGGCGTATTTTAAGAAAAGCACGACGGGCATGGAGAAGCTACTGACAGCACAAAAGAACACGGGTTCTTTTCATCCCAAGAAACTTATTCAGGAATGTTCAATTTTGCCTCATAGCCACACAAGTGTTAATTTAGCTGCTGAAATTAGGTGTATTTCAGACAAATTTCATTTGTCCGAAAAAATTGTAGCCGTTGTAACGGACAACGCATCTAATATGAAAAATGCTGTTTGTAAATGGACTTCAATGGAAGCACTTTCCCTGTTATGCGCACACTTTAAATTTAATAGTCCAGGATGCATTGAAACAGATACAGTTATTACTGGAGAAAGTAAAACATGTAGTGGCGTATTTTAAGAAAAGCACGACGGGCATGGAGAAGCTACTGACAGCACAAAAGAACATGGGTACTTTTCATCCCAAGAAACTTATTCAGGAAGCCCCCACGAGGTGGAATTCCACCTACCATATGTTACAAAGGTTTGTGAACTAGAGGACGCAGTAAAAACGTCAATAGCTCTCATAAATAGAGGTATCCCGGTCCTTTCGCAAGAGGAATGGACATTTTGTAAGGAACTCTGTACTGTTCTCAAGCCATTTGAAGAGGTTACACTCATAATGAGTGGCCATAAGTATGTAACAGGCAGCCAAGTACTTATTTTGACAAATGGCCTCACAAATGTTTGCCGAAAACTGTGAATTGAGCCCTTCAGTGAAACAGTAATCGGCGTTGTAAACAAATTATATGAGGGACTCACCACAAAATTCAAAAATCTAGAGAACAACGAAGCGATTGCCTTATGTACGTTTCTGGATCCAAGGTTCAAGTTACTGGCATTCACAGACAAGACTGCAGGAGAACTAGCAAAGAAGCGTGCAATCTAACTGCTATCAAAATTAAATAAACAAGAGCAGGTTATAGCTAACGCAGATGATGGTAAACAAGTTCCGGAAAGAGATGACAATATGAGTGAATTCTCTATTTGGACTGATTTTGATAAGGTGACATCTTCGAGAAAACCCACAGGTAGGTTGATATGATGGTGATAAATAATAATAATAATAATAATATTAATAATAATGAACACCTATGAGACACATTATTATAATCGTTCTTTTCTTTATTAGGTACACCATTGTCAGCTGCTGCCATTGAAATTAACCGCTACTTGGATGACGAATTGCTGCACCGAAGTCGGGACCCACTACAATGGTGGAAGGAGAACTGTTACCTCTATCCAACTTTATCAAACTTGGTCAGGCTGAATTTCAACATTCTTGCTACCTCTGTGCCCTGCGAAAGATTATTCTCTAAAGCAGGCCAAGTGATAAACGATCGCCGAACACGCTTAAGCTCAAAGAACTTGGACAGGATTTTGTTTTTAAACATGAATTCCTACCTATTGCGTAGAGTATAGACTAATCTTCTCCTAAAGTATTGCAGCTCATGTTGGGTTTTAATTTGTAGTTTTATAAATGAAATAATAATCATGAATTAACATAAATTACTCGGGTATTCTTTGCTTATCTATCACTATGCTGTATATATGTAATAATGTGCATGATGTTAAAAGGTCATTTAACTGGTTCCTGTTTTGACTACGTAGTAGTAGTTCTAGGAATGTAAATGGGTCACTGCAAACATTTCTTGGAATAGTGAGTGACGACCAGGTGAAAGGGATGGAGGTAGTGGAGAAAGCGAGAGGGAGATAGAGTACCGCTATTTACGTACTGGTTAAGGGCTGCATGAGGCAGCAGGGGGTTAACGACTATTCATCCCAAAAGCTGCCCTGTACCTTGTATTAGGTTACATTTATATCCTAATACTGCAACCTAATACTACACTGTAACGGATACAGTGGAACATGATACAGGAAAGTAACCGTTTGTCCCATCCCTAGTAGTTATATACCTTATTGTTGTTGTTATTATTAGTAGTAGGAGGAACGAAGCTTGTAGTTTTACGTGACCGATAATCTTGCTATCATAAGAAACGGGAGCTGTTTTTTTTTACGCAAAATCCAAACTACTGGACGTGACTTTCACCTCGAAAATCACACATGCATTAATTGGGACTTGAACCCAGTCCATCTTGATGATTCAAAGCAGCTTGACTGCTGCACCATCACACACCTTCTTTATTATTAATTACTGCGATATTAAATATACATTTTATAATTCAGTTTGATACGGAGTTTAAGACTTATTAGCCCCACGTCATATCGCCGTAGCACTGATTCGCATGTGTAATCCCGCGACGCTGTCAAGTAAACATGCGACAATCGCGTTTTAACTGTATTACGCAAACATTACGCTACTTACACATTTGGATTTTTTTTTTTTTTTTTTGCAAAATGTACCTTTGTCCTTCTTGACATTACCAAATAAAAGTTACAATTCGCAGACTTCACATACGTAACTTAGGTATGTGAAGTTAAAAGTCTGTTCCATATTAACACCAATCGCTATGTTTAAAAGTTTATAAAATCGCATACATCACATACAATGAAATTTGTGGAGGTTGCTAAGTATCATCTAGACATTTTGCATAAATCTCAATTTGTTTAGATGGTAAGTTTCATATGTACTAATGTAAACACGCGACGCCAGGAATTGGCTTTCAGTGAAACTAACACGTGTGGAGCATTCCTACATACATATATGTATGTATTATATGGGGCACCTATATCGGAATTCTTATCATCAACTGAATGATAGCCCAAGGCATCATCTTCTAACCACGTCTATAAGATTTTTCCAATATAACACACGAGAGAAAAGCAGTAAACAAATGAGAAAATTAAGGTCAACATCTGGCTAGCTTAGTTCAGCATGCTAGTGCCATCTAATGAGGAAATCATATAACTTACTATAATCTATCAGCTTCATTGTCCGTATTGATAAATTAAGAATGCAAGTATGAAGAACGAGATTTCCACCTAATCAATACTTTATTACAAAATGTTTAAAGTTATCTACATTGAAACGGTACTGGTTTCGACCTGTAAAAAGGTCATCATGAGCTGTTGGTGAACCTGCTTAATAGCGATTGTACGTAAAACATTACTAAAACTAATGTAACAAGAATATTCTTGTTTCAATGTAGATAACTTTAAACGTTTTGTAATAAAGTATTGATTAGGTGGAAATCTCATTCTTCATACTTGCATTCATATAACTTATTCAAGCTTGAAAATACATACTCTTCCCTTGGACTTGCCTTTGGGAGAGACGACCCAATCGTAACAGGCTAAAAATGAGTGATGGATAATTATCAGCTTCGGAAAAGATTAGGGCATATTCTGTTAAAAGTGACGCACAGTTCTTGTGCTGGGGGAGCTGTGATTAGTGGGCAACCAGCAACCAATATTATGATATTTGGAATAATAAATATTATGACCCTAACAGGAAAGTCAGAAGAATTGATTGATTTTATGGAGAAAAAGAATGTTGCGATGATGGGACTGAGTGAGGTCATGTGGAAGGGAAAGGGAGTTAAGAAAATGAGTAGAGGGTACACCCTATAATGAAATGGACGTGAAGCAAAGTATGGAGTAGGATTGATTGTTAGCAAAACCCTGGATGAAAATGTGGATAAGGTAGACCTCGTCAGTGACAGAATAATCAGAGTACGACTGAGGACGTAAGGAGGAGTGAAGGATTTCATCCAGTACATGCACCCTACACTGGAAACAATGAGGAAAATATAGAGGAATTTTTGGAGACACTTTAGGAAGAAATCACCAATGTACAGGGTCTTTTTTTAGCTGGTTCCGCAGCACCACTCAGAGTACGGCACGGCTGGCTCAATGACACTTTGTCGCCAGTCGGTATAATGCACGCTTTTCCTCCCAACTAATCACAGCAATTCACACTTAAAGAAATCCATTTCTAGTGAAATATTAGTCTAAAACCTACCTGGCATTACATTTCATGTTCAAAACGTTGTCCCTCAGCTGTCAAACACGCCGGACACCTCGTAAATTAAGTTTGCAGACACTTCGTGAATCTCAGCTTGTGTGATGTTCGAAATAACTTGTGTAATGTTCTCTTGTGTGAGAACATACACTTTTCCCTTCAGCATCCCCCACAGGTAATAATCACAGGGATTTAAATCAGAAGACCTAGGGGGATAATTAACCACACAATCTTCGAAAACTTCCCGCATTACCTCCATAAATAAAAAAAATAAATAACTTACTGTTATTATTCCAATTACCTTCATAGACCGATTAGCAGTGTGTGCCGTCACATTATCTTGAATAAAGTAACCATTGCCCCTTTCTTCCTCTGTCAGCTCTTGAAAGAATGGTCTGAGAATGAGGTCTATATATCAATCAGCATTTATTGTTTTCCGGAGAAATATAGGCCTATAATTCTACGAGCATTCATTGCGCACCCACCTCCTATTTTTACATCATGAAGCGGACATAAATGCAGCTGGTGGCGATTTTCTGCACACCAGTAGCGATTGTTTTGACTATTTACATAGCCACTTAAGAGTAGCCATGCTTCATCATTATTAAATAAAAGTTCTGGGTCAACATACCCATCGTGAACTGACTGAAGCAACCAGTTACAATACTGAACCGTAGCGAAACCCGCGGGTCCTCTTAAATATTGGGCAGGGGTGGATTTGTACGGTTTGGCTTTTAACAGTTTTGTTGCTTTGTGGCCAGAAGATAATGACACATTAGCTTGTACGGTGAGACACAACAGGGATTTTGTTGGAATTCTTTCCAAAAGAGCTATTTCGTCAAGCTGTACCTCTGTTAAAACAGTTCGTCTCCTGCGTGATTTCTTGTTAAGAACGGACCCGGTGGAGTGGAATTTAACTAATTTACGCACTATACTCCTATGGGGAGGGAGAATAACAGGAAATTTGTGAATGAATCAAAAACGGCATTCTGTATAAGAAGAATGCTTCGCATAGCACAACACAATCAACACACACTGTTCTACTGTATACATCACTCGTTAAACTCACGATTAGTATTCCTACAAAAACTACGCTATTTTAAAGCGAACGCATTGAACATGCTACCAATACTGCAGATGTTGAACTGAACAATTGCTGTGAAGCAATGGTTATCACTAGCATACTGCATTAGATCATCTTAGCCGGTCATGAAGCAATATATCTCTCGGCAAATGTCACACCCAGCCGTGCTATCGCCTTCTCTGCACGTTCCCGACACATGGAACAAGCCATAAAAAAACACCCCGTAGAAGAGAGAGTCATGGGGGACCTCAAAACGCAGGGTGAAAATGATATTTGTGGAGAAGTGACTGGTCCCTTTGGATACGGAAAAAAGAAACTGTGAGGGAGGTAAGTTGATTGATTTTTGTGAGAGAAAGAAATGATTGTGGGGAACGCTTCGTTTAGAAAGAAGAATCGTCCACACATCACTAGATATGGCTGGAGGGGGAGAAGGACAAAAAAAAACAGTTAAAGATTACTTTTATTGGTTATGAAAGCAAATCGTAATCAGTTAATGGATGTAACAGCACTACCAGGTGATACGTTAGATGGAACCCATAAAGTAGTGGTAGCAAAATTGAAAACAGGTAATTGTGAGAGTTAAAGAAACAAGACAGAAATAAATAATGTTATTGTTTTTATGCCCACTACCTTTTCGGTTTTCGGAGAAAATAAAATAAAAGTACAGTATGGAAATTCAAAGATAAAGCAACACAGCAGAAATTCCAGCACAAATTAAAACAGCACATCCCTATAACTGAAATGGAAAGTGTAGAAGAAGAATGGAACAAATTTAAAAACACATTCGTAATCTGTGCAGAGATGATTTGTGGCAGAACTTCAGAAAGAGCCGGAAAAGGAGACACCTTGATGGAATGGAAAGGTGAAGGAGGTTGTTAAACAAAAGAAGCATGTGTACCTGGAATGAAACATCTGGGCCCTGTTTCATAAAACATCTTTCACTAATATTATTGGTAAGAAACCAATAATATTA
The DNA here is from genome assembly GCF_040414725.1 of Anabrus simplex. NCBI lineage: Eukaryota > Metazoa > Arthropoda > Insecta > Orthoptera > Tettigoniidae > Anabrus > Anabrus simplex. The sequence continues at coordinate 228,690,172 of NC_090271.1, read as the reverse complement.
ACTAATAATATTAGCATTATGTTTCATAAAAGTATTAGCTAATAATATTAGTTATTAGTTTACGAGTCAAAATTATTAGTAGATATTCCTAATAATATTAGTAAATTGTTTCATAGACAACATGACTAATAAAAGTTACTCATATTATTAGGATTATTTCCATGAGTGTATTTTGACTCATATTTCATATTATTAGTGAAACCAAAGTGAGCGGTATTTTAATATTTTGGCATAAAATCATAAAGATCACTGAAATGGTCGATTCTGATACAAATTAGTGATAAGGAACGAGTGTAGGTATTCACCGTTCAATAAATGTTACGTCAAAAACAGACTGTGCTGACATGTAACAAACATATGAATACCGGTACAATGGGAGATTTAGGTTAGATTACATAACTTTTGAGTATTTGCTTGATAGGATTAGTAGGTAAAGAACGTTCCACTGGAAGGAATGAAGCATAACCTTAAAATAGCAGCTTTGCATTGCACTCCACCGGTTGGTAGTGATACACAGTATCATTGTGTTTCTCTAGTGCAGTTCTGCTCGGACACTCCAAGTATCTTTTAAAATCTTGGCTTATACCACCAGTAAACCAAGATGATGCTGGTGATGATTATTGTTTTAAGAGGAAGTAGGCTACAAATAGGCAACCATCATCTATAATAACACTAATCAGATAGAAAAATGGAAAGGATCAGACATTTTGAAAAATGAAGGTATCGGCTAAAGAAAGAGAAGGGCCACGAAGGGCGTGAAAATGAAAGACTCTCTCGGCCTCGCAACCTAATACTGTCAGGGTCGGAAAAGAACAAGAGAGGTCAGAAGGGTAGATGAAAATGAGCCTGACAAAAGTAAGTTGAAGCAATGGCAGGACTCATCTCGCCAACACACACTCCCAAGTTGAGAGCCCTGGGACCCCTTTTAGTCACCTCTTACGACGGGCAGGGGATATCGTGGCTGTTATTCTACTGCCCCCACCAACAGGTGTAGTAAACAAAGATTTTGCTAGTCCATCTCAACAGAGATTTTTAAGAGCACAAGAAATAAAAAGTAAAAGGAACAAGGAGAGTTATAGTGTGAAAAAGGCTGTGAATAGTTGACGCTTTATCTCAACCACTTTCCACAAAGAAATTTTCTTCTCTCACATTATTTTCACTTCTTTTATCCATTTTCATATGTATCGACGTCAGAACAACGCAAATCTAAAGTGAGCGTTTCAACATGTGGATTAATAGTCGGTTGTAGTCAAGCATTAGCCTACTGCTAGGAACAAACCCAAACCAAGAACATATGCAACAGACTGATTCTAACCTCCATTTGTATCAGCTGCCTAATGAACTAATATTATTAGTGAAGATATTTTATTAGTCATGTGTAAATCTTTATGAAACAGAATTTGGTTAACGAATACTTATTTTTATGAGTTCTAATATTATTAGTTAGTTTTATGAAACACGGCCCTGGCACTAGGCTTGTGTCGTATCACACACCTGTCAATGTCGTATGTTATGTACATGTTATGTGAACCTATTAGACTGATTCTGATGGTTTGGTCAGCTTCCGCTTCGAACGCTAGTGCTGTGCCACATCCTGGGAGCCATCTGGTGGCGAATGAACGTACCATTTCCACTTCTGTTATAACGTCTAAATTTAAAGAGTCATTGTTTAAGAAGCCTTTCTCGTGGACGGTCGAGACGCAGAGCACAGTTCTCTGCGAAATGTTAAGAATTTCACCTTATTTTCTTGACATGGCATAAGCCCAAAAGCCTATACAGTACCATGCCTATAAATACGGGCCATGAAAGCATCAATGCCAACATTATTTTACATTTTTATAATTATTATTACTATCGTTATCGCATACCGATTGGTTTCGTTAGTAATTTCACTGAAGAAATTATCGGTAAAAAGCAACTGAGAAACTAATTCAGTCTCTGGATGCATACTCCCGGTGATTTGCAGTAAGAAACTGCTGTAAATGGCAATTTCTTGAAATCTGGAACTGTTGATTTATAACTGCACCAGCCGTCAGTATCAGCTACGTGTTGGGTTACGGTACACATGTTGACCATCGCTAGTTCACTTGTAGGCACCGTCAAATACAATCAGATATATTCTTTAGGGTACAAGGAAGGAGTAGAAGTCTGAAAATACTGGGGTTTTTTAGAATTACCTGACATATACAACACTGAACAGTATACAGTATATGACTAAAATGTTCTCCCCAAAAATTTGTCAACCGGGTAGCAGGAATGAGTAGCCGGGCAGGGTAAACTATGTAAACAATAACATTTCAATGTATTCCCCTCTGGGCATTAACAATAATATCAGGCAGTAAACATTAACTATATAACTGAACTATTTTAGTGTTATCACGAACAAGACATAACAGTATTTTGAACTTCTGGTGTTCTACAGCTTATCCATCATCATTTAACACTAGAACTTATCACTCTGTTGCTTTGTAGTGCCAAACGATTTGAAACGTCAAGCGGAATACAGAGCTCACATGCGATTCTGCACTACTCCAAATACCGCTCGCACACAACACCATGTGATAGTCAAGCTAAACATCTGAACTCCGATCTAACTGACGCAATTATGCTGGCAATAATGAAGATTTGTCACTTAAATAAACCGTTTTACAGTATTTACACTTTAATTTGGAGCATCCATTGACTCAAATATGCATTAATATTATGAAACTAGCATATGTCTAGGGTACGCTACCTGGGTGGCCTATAAAAAAAAGGTTCTAGGGAGAACACTGGACTAAGAGAGCACATGGCGACCATGTTTGTTTGCTATAACTCAAGCCTTCGTGTGCGTGAGTGGAGTGGACACAGCCGATGGCTACAATGCCATGTAAATAACAGATTTTTGACTGGCTGTCAAATAGTATCTGGATTCTACATAGTTCCATGCTGAACCAAAAGATAGCAGTGCAGTATAGCATTGTGTATTTTGTCGGCTAAGAGACGGCAGATGAGCAGTGGGCGACCGGATAGGGAATAACATAATGTCGGGCCTCACCCAACAGACGAGGGTTAAGGCTAATGTCTCAGTATTTGCACTTTCTTAGAAAAGTAACTATCTGCAGTGGTGCTTGCTCTACCGCAATCCATAATAACACACCATGAGCTGTGTCAAGTGTTGCGGAACAAGAAAAAAGATTGGAAACGAACTTAAATGATTATCCTTTTGACTCTTCTTCTGCTAGCCTTCGGGGCTCAGATGGCTGTGCGCCGGCCTCTTACCGCAGGGTTCCGTGGTTCAAATCCTGGTCGCTCCATGTGAGATTTGTGCTGGACAAAGTGGAGGCAGGACAGGTTTTTCTCCGGGTACTCTGGTTTTCCCTGTCATATTTCATTCCAGCAACACACTCCAATATCACTTCATTTCATCTGTCATTCATTAAGCATTAGCGCAGAGGAGTGTGACAGGCTTCGGCAGCCGGCACAATTACTAACCTCACCGCTAGTTGGGGTGCTTCATTCATTCCATTCCTGACCCGGTCGAATGACTGGAAACAGGCTGGGGATTTTCACTCTTATCTCACTCCGTCCCCACTTCCTTATACGAAAGGCAATTACTGCACTCTCTCATCACAATTATACTTCTCTCATCACCACCAGCTTATCCAAATGCCAATATATTCAGCAGCTAACTCAGAACTTCTGGAGGAGATGGTCATATGAATACCTAAATAACTTGCAGCAAAGGAATAAATGGACAATGAAATGTCTCGATCTTACGCCTGGAGACCTAGTCATACTGAAGGAAGATAACGTACCTCCTATGCAGTTGAAGATAGCAGTAATGAAGAACGTGCATTCCGACAGTGACAGATTAATTTATGTAGTGACTATGCAGACGAATAACAGCAAACATGAAAGGCCTATTCACAAACTCAATCTCTTACGAACTGTGAAATAGAAAAGGCAAGATTCCTTTTGGCGGGCAGTACATTATATATATTCATTACAGGTAAGTAGTTTGTGTATTATCACCATGGACTTGTTGAATACCATGGACCACATTGGTTACAGGTGGCCATTCTGTTATATTACAAGATAGCTACATCTGTGTTAAGAATTTGAGCTCTCCAAGTTAGCAATCACATTGCCTTCATCTTGTGTCTGCCCAATAAAATTGTATGTATTTGTAAATCTAATCAGTTTATAAAAGATGACAGTGGGTTTTTTTTGTTGTTTTTTTTTTGAACCTGCCAATAATATCTGTCCAACCATTATTTCATAAACAAGTACTCACCAAAACATAGTTGTGTGTACATTCAGAAAATGCTTAGCTTGACTTAGCAGATTTTGAAGCTTGGAGTTCTCTGCTCGTTTTTTTCATCATGAAAAAAAGAATTGACACTTCATATAATGGAACACCAGTTTCATGTTTTCTTATGCTCTGAATAGCATCGTACATCCAAGGAACGAATCACATCTTTTCTACACTGTCTACAGTTCAGTTCGTATGAGTTTCAACATTACAAATGAGCGCTGCCTTTTGGCGGAGACTAAGTGAATTAATGAACAGCTGGTCATAGGAAACCGAACGCTCCAACAGGGCGCATTAAGACTCCAGTTCTGGTTACTAGTGTTGTCGATATGTTGTTTACTGTAACCACCTGCTATCAGCTGTGTGTTATATTGTGCTCAGTTCTTGTCACAGTTTTTGTGCTAGGTTTTAGTTTCATTTATAATTTTTTTTTATTTATTTAGTACCTTTTAATAGTATAGCATGTTACATACAGTGAGTGTAGCAAGGTACATTAGTGCTGTAGTTTATATAGTAGCTTCGTTCAGTTATTATATAGTAGGTTAATTTCAGGCCCATGAGTGAATTTTATATTCTGTCATGTAGAAGCCTACATCTAAGTTCCCAAGAGAAGAAAGCCCTTTGGACAAGGTACTCCACTAAGGAGCCAGGCCTGGGAAATTATTTGCAATGTGAAGGAGTATCTTGAGAAGGACATAGATACTGGTGCACCTCTCTTGCCTGCTGCGAAAGCAGTTGAGAGAACAGCTGATGCGACTAAGATTAACAGGAGCACAGTTATAAGCATTGGGAAGGAGAAGTACTATGTCGGAAAACAGACAGCTGTGCCATCCAAACTTGAAATGCCAGGGAAGAGGAGGAATAAACCTGAATCAGTAACAGAACTAGATTCTTTTCAACAAGAAGCAATTCGTCAACATACTACCATAGAAAAGAACCCTACTCTCAAGAAACTGCTTCATTCTCTTGACAACAGGGACCTTACAAGTGATGAATTTCACCTTGGTCGATGGTGGAATTTGTTACATACAAACTGTGACCTTTTCAGCGGGAGCAAATCTCCCCTTAGAAAAATAGTTAAAATCTGACTTAGGTACAGGAACGTTAACAGGCGAACAGTGCTGATGGAGAGAAGCAATATTGTGATGTGGCGGTGCTCTGAAAGAGATTTTTGCTTGATGATGCTTGTTGTTTAAAGGGGCCTCACATCTAGGTCATCGGCCCCTAATGGCACGAAATGTAAGGACAATTAAAAATCCATAATCTCCACTGACCAGAATTCAAAACGTGAGGACGAAGAATGAATGGATGAAAATGAAATTAAAACAATCAGTGGATCCGACCCGCAATGCCCCACATTCCCCGAAACTAGCGTGAAACAATAGTATTACTGACCAAAGGACTGATTCTAAAGCACAATACTGAATCGATGACGCTTGTAGTCTAAACGGGACCAAAATCCAGATCATAGGACCCTCATAATGGTACCTATCGGGTGACAGGAGAGAAACCTCCCAGTAGGGTGTATTTGCATGTGATATTGTTATACATCCAGGTGTCTCCTGGGCAACGGACTAGGACACTTCCTAGACGGCTGATTCTCTCACACCAGAAGCAGAACTAATCAATCTTTAAATGTGTTTTAAGAAACAGCTCTTTTCAGAGCCATCCATGACAATAATATCCATAAATATTGAAGGCTCGTCAGCTGCCGAAGAAGAACTCTGCCAAGATCAGAAATGTGATGTCTTGTGCATTCAGGAAACACATACGGATGAACATTGGAAACCTCCAAAGATTTCGGGAATGATTTTAGTTGCAGAAAGGCCACATGCGAAATATGGCAGTGCTGTATTTGTAAAGCCAGGTGTCCAGATCATCAGTACTCATTATACTGAAGATAATGACATTGAAATAATCACCGTGAAGCTAAGCAACATGACCATTTCATCTGTGTACAAGCCTCCAAATGGAAAGTTCTCTTTCTCGCCACCTGCAAATTTTGGTAAACACACATGGGCAGTAGTAATTGGTGGCTTTAACAGCCATAGTCACGTCTGGGGATATGCTCATGAAGATGAGAATGGAGAGATAGTCATTTCATGGGCTAACTCAGGAGCTTCCCCTTATTCACAAAAATAAGCTTCCCTCCTCCTTCAACAGTGGAAGATGGCACCGATGGTATAACCCAGATCTTCTCTTTGTGAGCAACTGCTTCGTGCAGCAATGTTCTAAAGAAATGGGTCTCCAATCCCAAGAACACAACACCGGCCACTAATGTGTCACCTCTCTTCATTCATAAGACCACACGAAGTTCGGGTCAGATGGAGATATAACTTTCGAAAGGCTGGCTGGAAAAGGTTTCCCAGTATGTTGGATGGGAGGATAAAAACACTCTCTCCTATACCTGAATATTAGGACAAATTCATTGATATTGTGAAATTCTGTTCAAGGGCATCAATTCCCAGAGGCTGCAGGACACATTACCTTCAAGGTATAACTTGTGAAACAACTGCTCTGCTGCACAATTACTACAGGCTTCAGAGATGAGTTATTTATAAGGTTCAACCTATTCAATACTAATTACATGTTATATAGATGTTATTCACAACATTTATTTAAAATGGGACCGGTTTTGACATTTTAATGTCATCATCAGCCATAAAACAAATCACAAACAAATGAGCAAGCACATATTAATTTAAACTGGTGTAGTTACACATGGAAATATGTGCATTAAAAGTCTTTATACATCCATTCACACCATGTATCAAACAAATCGTCAAAACAAAAGATCAACGGTGAATGGTGTATATGTCCTTGCTCATTTGTTTGTGATTTGTCTTATGGCTGATGATGACATTTAAATGTTGAAACCGGTCCCATGTTAAATAAATGTTGTGAATAACATCTACACAACACGTAATTAGTATTGAATAGGTTGACCCTTATAAATAACTCATCTCTGTGATATCAGTTCAATACAGAAACAACAATGAAACTCATATCTTTGTACTACAGGCTTCACGAAGTAGACCCATTTAGTGAGCAAACTATTCAAGCAGCACAAAGTGTTCTTTCCTCTATCTCCCAAGCAAAGGAGACGTGGATGAAGCTGATATGGGTAGGACCAGTCAAGAAGCTTTGAGACTTTTAAGAAGCTTGAGCAATGATCTTACTCAAGCTAACACACATGCCAAGGTAAGTGCAGATCAAATAGTGCACCAAGTTTTGCTTAATGGAAAACCAAAACTTTCCATGAAAGTAGGAAAGAATCCTATAGTCAGACAACCAGACGAGAACAATGAGTTATCTAAGCATTTCACAGTAACTGGACTGGAATTACCTCTCAGTAAGTGTAAGACTGGGAAGTCAGCAGGACTTGATGACCTTTGAATGGAACAAATTAAGAACTTTGGTCCTACTGCGAAGTGTTGGTTGGTAGAATTCATGAACAACTGTGTTGTCTTCTATGATACCTAAAATATGGAGGAAGGCTAGAGTCATAGCCATTCTAAAACCAGGCAAAGATAAAAATGACCCTAGAAGTTACAGACCAATCTCCTTATTGTGTCATCTTTTTTAAGATTCTGGAGAGACTTATCCTCAATAGGTTGACTGATAAAAATCAAGCCACTTCTGATTCCACAGTAAGTTGGTTTCAGGAGAGGGAAAAGCTGCACATCGCAAGTGTTAAAATTAAATCAACACATAGAAGATGGTTTTGAAAGCCACAAAATCACAGGAGCTGCATTTATAGATCTTTCGGCAGCAAATGATACTGTTAATCGCCAAATTTTCCTAGAAAAGGTATATAACATGAAAAAGGACGTTCATCCGACTTGTGCGTTTAGAAACCTACTTCAAAATAGAAGTTTCTTCGTTGAGAACAGGGAAAAAGAACCAGGTGGAGGATACAGAAGAACAGACTACCTCAGGGAAGAGTGTTGGCACCAATGCATTTCAATATATACACCAATGATCAGCCTCTTCCTACCGGGACGAATAGTTTCATCTAGGCCGTTGATTGTGTCATCACTTCTCAGGGGGATAACTTTCAGACAATTGAACAAACACTGTTCAAAGTTCTAGACACTCTCGCTGACTATTACAAGAAGAATTCGTAATGAAGCAGCAGATTCTTCGAGTGTTGTACATCATATTGCAAGCTCCCAAAATAATTTAAGTTTGAATGGAAAACCACGATTACCCTACCCCCACTGCGGCAAACACTACATAAAACTCAACACGCACATAAGTCGATCTCATCCTGATATCCATCGCAACATATTACAAGAAGAATCAACTAACACCAAACCCAACTAAGACGCAAACCTGTGTTTTCCATCTGAACAACAGAGAAGCTTCCCGAACTCTGAAGGTCACTTGGCAAGGCATAGCATTAAAACACTGTCCTACCCCGAAGTACCTCGGAGTCACTCGGGATCGTGCCTTAACCTACAGAAAACATTGTTTGAACATCAAGCAAAAAGTGGCTGCTAGAAACAATATTGTGCAGAAGCTAACTGGAACATCTTGAGGAGCACAACCAAACACAGTGAGGACTTCTGCCCTTTCGCTCTGCTATTCCACAGCTGAATACGCATGCCCGGTGTGCTACAAATCTTGTCATGCCAAAGCAGTTGATGTAGCACTCGACGAGACCTGCCGCATTATTACTTGAAGTTTGGGACCTACACCTTTGGAAAAAGTGTATTGCCTTGCAAGGATAGCACCTCCCGATATCCCCCGTGAAGTGGCAGTCAAGAAAGAAAAGAGAAAGAGGTTGACATCTGAAGCCCACTCTTTGTCTGGATATGAGCCACCACGCCTGCGCCTTAAGTCTAGGAAAATCTTCTTGAGAGTAACCGAAACACTTGCAAGAACAGCACAGCAAGCAAGAATTCAAAAATGGCGCCCCAGGAGTCAACATACGAGTATCAATGGATGACCCCAAAAGAGGAACTCCCTCCTGGCCATGTTACAGATTGGGTGAATTGGAGACCACTGAATAGATGGCGCTCTGGTGTTACGCAGTGCAGGGTCAACCAGAAGAAATGGAGTTTCAAAGTGGACAGTACCTTGTGTGTATGTGCAGAAGAGCAGACCACAGCCCATTTGCTGCAATGTAGTTCATGCCCATTCTGTTGCACAACAGAAGACTTGGTTAAAGCAAAGCTAAATGCACTTGATGTCGCAAGGTTTTGGGCTCACATACTTTAATGTGGCTCTTCGTCACTGAAGAATTTATATTATGTTCTATGTTCTTTCCTCATGTTTAATTTAAAACTTATGTATGCTTCTGACAAGATGTAAGTAGTACTTATCGCTAGGAAAGGAGAACCATGGTATTTGCCATGTTGCGGTACTAATCAAAAGCAGCATAGACTCACGGTATTCCACACATTATGGTACTACTCACAGGTACTGTAATGCGCACATGTAACACAGACCTATGGTGATTCGCACATTGTGTTGCTATTTACAGGCAACGCAAACCTACAGTGTTCTTCACATAAGTGAACTAACCATGGGGACTCGCACTATCCCGTGGTGTTCCTCACATAGTGGGTACTAATCACAGACAAGGCAGAACCATGGCGTTGCTCATATAGTGATACGAATCACAGGTACTGTAAAATGTATCCTGAGCACACACTGTCGCTACTAATCGCAAACCTATTGGGTACCTAACATAGTGGTACTACACCAAGTAAAAGCGATACATGGTGTTACCTGCATGTGGTACTAATTACAAATAGTATCATGGTTCTAATTTGATCATCCCTTGGTAGCCCCTTTTAGTCACCTCCTATGACAGGCAGGGGATACCGTGGGTGTATTCTTCATCCGCGTCCTCCACCCACAGAGGGTGAAAGATATTTGACAAGAGATTTTACTCTATTGTGTGGCTGGACAAAATAAGGGTTAATGCTTCTCATTCCTGGGGCAAAGGCTGAACAGATTGTTCAATAGGCATTATACCAGTACCTCTTTGGTTACACCAACACTTTGCAAAATTTAGTGCTACACTGCTAGTATGTGTTCCAGTCTACCAGAGATTACCACGAGGAAATGAATAGTGGCACATTCCAGAAATGGTTTCAGGAAAGACTGCTTAGCAACTTGCTTGAAAAGAGCATAATAGTCATGGACAATGTCAGTTTTTAACCAGCACCAGCAATGGTGGCTAAAAACGAGTTGACTGAGTTGGAGCGCAATATTCTGGTTTGTAATGACATGAGGAAGGGGGATCTTATGCATCCTGTGAAACGAAACAAGCCCCGGTATCCAGTTTAGTGGTAGATGAATGGGTATAAAGTAGTTTCCACCACATCATTGCTTTTTTCTTTCTTTTTAATGCCACAGAACTCGATAGGGCCTAAGCAAAGGATTATGAAGCTGCAATTGGCGAAAGTTCAGAAACTACAACCATTTTTCAGCGCACACATCTAGGCGCAATTGCACTGTCATTTGTCTCTGGCTGACTTCTCGCGATGGTCGTGATTGTGCGGTGTGGACAGGGCTGCCAACGGTTCATCTATAGAACTAGCCTTAGTGAAGCGGCGCTACTTTTGAATTTACGAATCTCATACGGTAAGAAAGCCACTGGTCTGGATTGGTTAAGTCCAGCTAGTGACAAAGCTATTGGTCTGGTTTCATTAGGTCCAGCTAGTGACAAAGCCATTGGTCTGGATTGGTTGTTAGGCCTCTAGCATTTAGTACAGCGATAACAGTCAGTTGTGTATTTATTGTGCGCGGGTTGGTAAAGGAGTTCATTTTACTTGACTGCTGGGAGTGACGTCATATCTCATAGTGTCTCAGCCAATGGAAATGCTGCTGCATAGTTAAGCAATGAACAATGCGCAGGATAAATAGTATTAGGTTATAAAAGTGAAAGTACTTCTGGGGACGGTGGGTGGGTCCCTGGCTGTTGCAGTAAACACAGCTCTCCTTTACAAGGTATTTCACGTAAGATTTGTAACATATCAAATCCTTATGATGCTATATAACTAATGTTGTGCATACTGAATTTCTACCCTGCGATTTAACCGATTCTTCACAGTGTAAATTATAACGGAGTCAATACAGAACAAGGATGAAGTTTTTAACTTGTAATCTTCATAGTTTCGGAAGTTGAAATAGATCTTTTGAAATCCGTAGGCCATGCAAGTGCGGAGGACTGGAATAAGGGGGTGAGATATAAAATCTGTGATAAGTGAAGTTTGGGAGAAGGAAAGTATCACAGACGATTACGGTGAAGACTTAATTATCTCGTTAGGGTCAAGCGAGAGTGAAACCTCAACAGAATGACAATATTGAATGAGAAATGAGTGGTGTATTCCCTTTGTAGGATTGTTTCTCCCCTTCTTAGGAGAAACTGAATCTATCAGCAACGCAAGCTCTTCTAGATAGCGAGTAGAAATTTCACTTCATTTTCTCGTGTTTTATCTGTATGACCTTTTTTTAATCTTATCCTTTGCCTGCTGCCATTTCATGATGGATACAGTACTTTTATATCCATCTCTTGGCACAGGCCAGGGTATGGGTGGTGCTGAGTAATGACATTCAGAGCACGACTAGTGCATCTGAGTGTTATGAAAGGTGTTGCTCATAGGGTCAGTCGCGCTGCAATAGCACTTTCTGACCCAGTGAGGAAAGCAATGGCAAACTACCTCACTCCTCGTCTTGCCTAGTACGCCTCATTTTGGTACTGCCATTGGTTTTTGCAGTTTCCTTATAACCGCATATCCTTTGGTGGTGCTATTTGAGGATCCAAAAAGCCTCTGGGCTGATGACCTAACAGACAGACAGCCTTATCCTAAATATGTTAATGAACATCTTATGTGACTTATTTATGTTGCTACAAAGATTGATCGATTCTGGACACATATTTGAGTATCATATGAAATAAATTTCATTTTGGTCCGTACTGATCACTATCAACAAGAATGAGAAGCTCCATCTATTCAATACTGTATATAATATGTTAATTTTTATTACATCGGGACTAGTTTTGACTCTTGTATTGGGACATCTTCAGCCTTAAATTGTAAACGGAAATATATAACACTCACGTGCAACCACAACATATTTCATGAATGATTCAAGACATGCCTAGGCCTATATTAGGTGTTGGTGTTTTCAAGTTACATTTAATGTTCTTTTCCATTCATAATTTAAGGTTGAAGATGACCCAATACAAGGGTTGAAACTAGTCCCCATGTAATAAATAATATTAGCATATTATATACACAGAGGTGCCAACTTTGAAGTGGATTATCAGTAATTGCCCTCCGCCCCCAAGAAAAATTTCGAGTCAAGTCCAAAGCATACGCCTTCCTTCTTGATAATGACACACCCCTTTTGCCCTTCCCTCTAGCAATCTATCGAAAAGTATATCATATTACACAATAACATTTGCACGCAACCTGTTGGTTCTATGATAAAACATTCCTTGTAGCTTGTTTCTCACGCAGCAGCTGCTTTTCAGTGTAGTTTTTCTTGAAGCATCCTTCCAACTGTGATGACATTTTCGTTTTCTGAACCATAAGCGATACCAGTGCAGTGCAGATCTTTCTGTCAACTGTCAGGTACACTTAACACAGCAAATACAACATTACTGAAGGATTTGTAGTGGAGCTCCTTCATTCACAATTAATTTTACAACGCTTATGGGTAGCAAAAGGAAGTCACGATCGAATAAGTAACGTTGCCAACTCACAAGCACTGAAATAAAGTCGATGTAGGAGAAAGGCTCGAAAGGACTCAACATTTTTCCTTTTCTTTTGTTTCCGTCAAAAATTATTTTTTCGTGATAATGTCAGCTTTTCCGTAATTATTTCCCCTTTGACCGTAACTCCGTAATTGTGAGGTGAAATCCGTAATAATTACGAACAATCCGTAATAGTTGGCACCTCTGTATACAGTATTGAATAGGTGGACCTTCTCATACTTGTTGATAATATTTGAGTATATAGATTTCCATTCATGTTGTGTGTCATGAATCAGCTGTTTGTACTGTAAAAATATGGCACCAGTTTGACTTCCGGTTAACTGTCAAGCCAAAACTCATAAAAACTGAACTATAAGCACTAAGAAAAGATGTCACTCCACATTTCATGTTAAGAATGTAACTCGTTTCTTAATTTTTCTTTCAGTTTTAATAAGTCTTTCAAAACCATTCAGCGGAGGCCCTAACGGGTACTCCAGTTTTCCCTGTCATCCTTTATTCCAGCAACACTCTCAATATCATTTCATTTCATTAATCATTCACTGGTCTTTGTCCCATAGGAGTGTGACAGGCTTCGGCAGGGGCACAATTCCCATCCTCGCTGCTAGAAGGGGGCTTCATTCATTCCATTCCTGACCCGGTCAAATGACTGGAAACAGGCTGTGGATTTTCATTTTTTTCAGGGATGGTGGAGTTTAAAAACTGCACAGTACTGCTGAAGCCATAAATCTCCAAAAGAACTGCATCACTCGTGGATGTAGGGTTTTGTTCATGGAGAAAGTATATAAAGTTGAAAAATGAAAGAACGCAAATTCATAAAGTGGCGTTTCAGAGGATCTTGTTTAACTTTAAATGTTAAAATAAAAATGTACACTTTGACACAGAGCCATTCACTTAATTCAAAGGTGCTCTGAACATACACTATTATGGTTGTAGACTAGGTAAACAACAGATAGGGAATCTGCCACCTGGGCGACTGCCCTAAATGCATATCAGCAGTGACTGACTGATACACCACACCTGGGAAACTGAAGCTGGAAAATGATGATGGTTGTAGATGAAGCAAAGTAGTTGCTAGTAGTTTTCATGAGATGGAGAAAATTGCCCAAATTTTGTGCGAGAATGAATCATCATACCGGGTTTTTGAAAGTATGTACAAATTTGATGTGCCAGAAACTTCACTGAAATCTCTCAAGATTTTTCTGTTTATCAAGGACCTTTGAAATCCTTGGATCCTTTTTCTTGAGAATATTTTATTCTATTAGTAACTCGTAAGTCCTGAAGAATCACCGGACTGACTAGCTCAGGTGGTACAGCACTGGCCTCCTGAGCTAAAGTTTGTGGGTTTGGTTCTGGCTTAGTCCAGTGGTACATAAAAAGTACATGAAAAGTCCTGCAGGACAAAATTCCAGCACCACTGCATCTCCAAGTAGTTAGTGGGATTTAAATCAACACCATTATAATTAAGTCCTGCAGATACACAAGATCAGTTTCATAAAGCTTCCAATTTACATTTTCACCTTCATACTGCAGTTGCAGAAGTAATGCCTCATACACTTTAAAACATGCACATTTTTGTTTCCTTTTTTTCTTTTGTTATCTTCTGGATTTAATGTCTGTTCTCTGTGTATTCCCACAGACCTACATGCCATTTTCTCTGGCCGATTTCGTCATACGTGACACCGATTACTGTAGTACCAGCTTCTTCCATTTCCAAAAGACCTGATGGGGATATTGTTTCCAAGGATATCTACAGGTGCTGCATTACTGGCACAAATTATAAAGAATAAATCATTTGCCCGGGAGGATGGAATGGGTCACAAATTATAAAGAATAAATCATTTACCCGGGAGGATGGAATGGGTCACCAAGGTTAAACCCATCTAACACAGTTATTGAAGTAAGGCTCTTCTCTCAGTTTAATTTCATCAAAGATCACAAGAACATATTTCTTATTCTCACCCGTTTCATCCGTGCAACACTTCAAAATAATACTCCATGCATGTGGACGTTTCTCAAATGACTTTCAGAAGGAAGCGTCTGTATCCTTTAACCCTTCGCAGGCGGAAACACATATATATATTACCGACTTTTCTTACGCTCCGGGCGGAAACATACATATATATGTTCTATCTGAAAATTGCGGGTTTATTAGCCGAGAAGGTATCCAAATATGCTCAGAGATGGCAGGAGCTGTTCTTTCAACTCTTCCGGTGAGGGAAATCCCCCAGTATCTTGCTGAGTTTGTGGGAGTAACGTAATATACACGTTGCGTGACGCAGTTTTCTCGTGTGCGTACTTCTTACGTATTTTTGCGGTTTTCCGGTAAAATGGCATAGCGAAAACGGATCAGTGATACAGAAATAGTGTCAATATTGGATGATACGGTCGAAGAAGTGTCTGATTTTAGTGAATGTGAGTCTGAGGACGAAAATTCTTTCTCCAGCTCGTCTGAGTGCAACAGCGACACAAGTGACGCTGACACAGATAGCGACAGAGCGGATGACTGGAAGGACGTAATAGCGACCTTGGGCCAACAAATATTATTCCCGTTCGTGATATTTATCAAGGGCCAATATTACCATCACACTTTTACACTGATACGCCCGCTGTAGAATATTTTCATGTATTTTTCTTTATGACAAAATATTTGATGATATTCTCAAATGAAACTAAATTACATGGGGACAAAAGGAAAAGACAGGGAACACCAACCACAAGAAAAAAAAAGCGGAATGAGAAATTGGCATCACTCAACATTGCGTGACATAAAGGCATTTATTGGAGTTTTGAGGATCCATCACCTTGACACTTACAAATTCAGGGTATTATTTGTGTACAACGTAGGTTCAACAGCTATGAATACTTTCAGACAGATTTTTTTCACTTTTTGATAGACAAAGACAAAAATTAAACCAGAATATCATTGAAAGTAGTTTTTTGTACATATAATTCATAATAGAGGACTACAATGTACTTCAAGTTAACCACTGTCACATCGTAAAGTGGAGTATGCCTTGTGCCGTTCTTCCAATGAAAAAATGATTTTACGATTTTTATTTTGCCTTCAGATTTGAATTTCAACTCCTAAACAAGGTATGTTTCATATTTAGGCATATTTTCATGGTTTTAGTAAATTTCCCAACATTTTGCATGCATTTTTATTTTTGTATCTCTTTTGCCGCCTACGGCCATAAATGACCGCCGCCTGCAAAGGGTTAAGAGATGTTATTTTGAGCAACAAACTGTTCAAATGAAATCATCCCTGTATCTGATACTATGGGAAACTTAAACCTGACATTTCTTAAGCATAGCTTCTATGACAATTTATTACTTCTTATTAAGAAACTTATTACTTGTGCATTGGCAACGAGCTTATTTCCGTTTCTTTTCCACTATATTAATTCTGATTTTGGCCACAACAGATAACAGTCACCGTAATGTAACAAAGTCCACAAGGTTTTGTAGTAGCAGTCAAAGGGACGCACCATCATCCAAATATTATGAAAGAAACAAATCAACTCCTCAAGATTTTGGATTGACGTTCCTTTTGACTAAAACCCTCATAAATACAAACTACTACCAACAGAAAATCTGATCGTAAAAACAAGACTAGTTCAATGAAACTACCTAATTCAACATTTTACTGTTTAAAATTATTAAATTACAGTAGCAAGCCTCAAAATTAAAACCTGAAGCAGTATTCCAACGTATCCAAGATTTTAATCTTGACACCAATAAGTTTTAACAATAATTATGACTCAAATTTTAACATAGAAGTCAAATTACAATTGTTTTTAATAAACTAGAACTTTGAGAAAACAATTTTAGCCAAATTGTCAACATTTGAAGATACTGTTTTTTGGATGTCAATGTCTTTAGAATTAACGGTTATTCCAATTTTAGTATAGTCATTCATATTGTTAAACTATTAATGTGTTCATAAATTCCTATGTTTATATAATTTATTAATTTTAGAATTGTAATTAAGCACAAATTTGTCAAAGCAAATCAAATACGACAGGTGATGAGATGATTATATAGGATGAGGATGCTTGAAATTCAAGCGAAACATGTCCCTATAAAATAGTGTTGTAGCATTATGATCTAACAACATAAAACCAATTGTATTGAAAAGGTGGAACAAAAAATCACAATATTGTAAGCATATTATAGCAAATTCAATACAGGTCTAATCATGAGATTAGTTACATGTAATGGAGACTGAATTCGTGAAAGTCAGTAATGAAGCAGCAGATTCTTCGAGTGTTGTACATCATATTGCAAGCTCCCAAAATAATTTAAGTTTGAATGGAAAACCGCGATTACCCTGCCCCCACTGCGGCAAACACTACATAAAACTCAACACGCACATAAGTCGATCTCATCCTGATATCCATCGCAACATAATAGTACAGAGACAGCCTACCATAAACCACTCTGCCGCTCCACAAGGTGATGAAACATACAATAACAAAGAATTTCACTCTCAATGAGAATAGAAAATCGGTGGGACCAATAGACGAATATAAAAAGAGCTTGAACCAATGGAATTGTAAGTTTTCTTATGAAATGAGCACAGATCAGTTCGACAAGTCTGTCAACGAATTCGCTGTTTTCTTAGCCGAAGCCGTAGATCTCCTACCAGGTCCTAAACACCCAGCAAAAAAATTTTTTGAGGCATGAAAAATGAAGAGATGCAAAGCTACAGAGAACATACAAGCAACACTCAAATCAGCAGTGGGCATCAAATAGAGATAAAGAAAAGAGACTTACCAAGTACCGATAAAAGAAATGCAGTATTTCTATTACAACCAGCGAAGAAAAGCATCAGAAACACTATGAACGACAAAACAACTCACTGTATGTCTGATATCGAAGATATTGAGAATAATTTTTCATCTATTTTTGCCACACCTAACAACTGTGAACGCGAACATTACTACGACCTGATGACTGAAAGGGAACGTGCTGTACAAGACGAAACCTTCGATGTAACGGTGCACAAGGACGAGGTAATCCTGGCTATGGAACAAATGGCTGTGGACACGTCAGTCGGACCCGACAGAGTTCTATTCAGAGGTATCAAAGATGATATGGCATCAACTATCATAGCTAAAATTGCTACGATAATGTTACAGACAAGGCATGTTCCATTACTGTTCACAAAGGCGCACACCATTTCGTAACCTAAAAATGGAGACCCAACAGAACTGTCAGACTGGAGGCCAATCACTATATGTTCAGTCCTTCGTCGTGTCATCGAGAAGGTCTTTGACGCAAGATTAAGGAGTTACAATTTAGCGAACATCAAAGAGGATTCATCAAATCACCTGGCTCCATTTTAAACACCGCCTTACTCGGATCTGTGTTAAACTCAGCAAAACACAACAAACAACATGTTACTCTGGTCTTCTTAGACATAAGCAAGGCTTTCGAAAACATGGGCCATTTACACTTAAGGAAAACGTTAGCTACGTCAACTGCACCAAGCAAGCTGAGCAATATAATTTGCCAGCTTCAGGAGAATAATACAACTCAGATCCAGGCCAATTTCAAGAAAATGAATCCCATTAAATTGTGCCCTGGCATAATGCAAGGATCCCCATTGTCACCAGTTTTATACAATCTGACAAGAGATCACATTTTTTCAGAAATAGGTGAAGAAAAAAAATCTATGTGACCTGCATGGGTATTCTCTTGCCAACGGACTGCAACCTTTAACAATATTAGGCTTCGCAGATGATACGGTTATTGTACGGAAAAACTGAGACACTGCAGAACTGAAAAAACTAGCTTTACAAAGGTTTCATGAACTTTGTCTAACAATAAACCCTGAAAATTCTAAAGTTATTAATATCAGTAGAGGAGAAATAAACGAAGGGCTCATTACAGTTGAAGAAGGTATGGAGATTAAACGTATTTCGAGGAACGAATGTGTCAAATACTTAGGGGTAAATTATGCAGATACTATGTTATTTGATTCCAAGAAATCAATAACACTCCCTCCGCAGAAACTCACCTCGTTATCATCCTGCCCCTGACTTCATCCGGATCAGAAATTTTTAATTCTAAATTGTTCAGTTTGCCCTACGTTGACTTACTAGTTCCTCTGCGTTCCTGC
Source organism: Anabrus simplex (assembly GCF_040414725.1). Classification (NCBI taxonomy): domain Eukaryota; kingdom Metazoa; phylum Arthropoda; class Insecta; order Orthoptera; family Tettigoniidae; genus Anabrus; species Anabrus simplex. Next base: position 228,671,020 of record NC_090271.1, on the reverse strand, counting down.
AGGTAAAATACCACAGCAATTTTTGGAAGATGCTAATAAACTTGTTGAGAGTACACTAAAGGAGATCTTATCCCTTCCTACTGACACTCCGGATTCTATGATCTACTCAGATAAACGGTACAAAGTGTTAGGAGATTTTAGGGCACGCTGGGAAGCCTTGATTCAGAATATAAACAGCTGCGACATTCTGAAACAGGAGGGGAACCAATATATTGAAGCCGCTAGAAACCTAGATGAAGAAATTAACGGATGGTTAACTGACAAGGGGGCATTCCCTACCGGTGACCACCGATTTAGCTCAAATGTATAGAACATGCAGGGTTTGGCTAGAAATGAAAGATGCCCAAGCGGAGATTGTTATTAGTGGAATACTGTGTAGAAGGGATACTGACTGGAGGGTGATTGGGGATTTAAATGAGACTATGGAGTGGGTATGTGGGAAACTGGGAGTGAAATTTCTAGATCCTAATGGGTGGGTAGGAGATAGGGATCTGCGCTCAGATGGCCTTCATTTAAACCGCAGTGGTACGTATAAGTTAGGAAATTTGTTTGGAAGGGTAATAGGGAGGTACATTCAGGGAAACGGGATGGCCTAGAGAGCGGTGATAAGGGAACAGGAAACTGGAAATCAAGTAGGGATGACATAAAATTGTTAGTGTTGAACTGTAGAAGTATTGTAAGGAAAGGAATAGAATTAAGTAATTTAATAGATATATATTTACCAGATATTGTAATAGAAGTTGAATCATGGCTGAGAAATGATATAATGGATGCAGAAATTTTCTCACGGCACTGGAGTGTGTATCGTAGAGATAGGATAGGAAGGGTGGGAGGGGGAGTGTTCATTCTGGTGAAAGAAGAATTTGTAAGCTACGAAAAAGTTAAAGATGAGACACATGAAATTCTAGGTGTAAGGCTCATTTTTAAAGATAATAGGCAACTTGATATATTTGGAGTGTACAGATCGGGAAAGGGTAGCACTGACGCGGATTCAGAATTATTTGATAGGATAGTCAGCTATGTGGGAAACGACATGGAAAGAAATGTGTTTGTAGCAGGAGATCTGAATTTGCCAGATGTCAATTGGGAAGGAAATGCGAACGACAGGAAGCATGACCAACAAATGGCAAATAAGTTAATATGGGAAGGACAGCTGATTCAGAAAGTGATGGAACCAACCAGAGGGAAAAACATCCTGGATGTTGTGCTGATAAAACCAGGTGAGCTCTATAGGGAACTGAAGTAATAGATGGTATTAGTGATCATGAAGCTGTTTTTGTGGTAGTTAAAAATAAATGTGATAGAAAGGAAGGTCTTAAAAGTAGGACTGTTAGGCAGTACCATATGGCTGATAAAGCAGATCATGTGGCAGTTTCTAAAAAGTAATTATGATCGGTGGAAAACGGTAAATAAAAATGTAAACAGACTCTGGGATGGGTTTAAAGAAATTGTTGAGGAATGCGAAAACAGGTTTGTACCATTAAGGGTGGTAAGGAATGGTAAAGACCCACCTTATTATAATAGAGAAATAAAGAGACTAAGAAGGAGGTGCAGACTGGAAAGAAATAGAGTTAGAAATGGCTGTGGAAGTAAGGAGAAATTGAAGGAACTTACTAGAAAATTGAATCTAGCAAAGAAGGCAGCTAAGGATAACATGACGGAAAGCATAATGGGCAGTCATACGAATTTTAGTGAAAAATGGAAGGGTATGTATAGGTATTTTAAGGCAGAAACAGGTTCCAAGAAGGACATTCCAGGAATAATTAATGAACAAGGGGAGTGTGTATGTGAGGATCTTCAAAAGGCAGAAGTATTCAGTCAGCAGTACCGGTATGTAAAGTTTGTTGGTTACAAGGAAAATGTCGAGATAGAGGAGGAGACTAAGGCCAAAGAAGTAATAAAATTTACATATGATAACAATGACATTTACAATAAGATACAAAAGTTGAAAACTAGAAAAGCGGCTGGAATTGATCAGATTTCAGGGGATATACTAAAAGACAATGGGTTGGGATATAGTAAGATATCTGAAGTACTTATTTGATTATTGTTTGGTCGGAGGAGCTATACCAGATGAATGGGGAGTTGCTATAGTAGCCCCTGTGTATAAAGGAAAGGGTGATAGACATAAAGCTGAAAATTAACGGCCAGTAAGTTTGACATGCATTGTATGTAAGCTTTGGGAAGGCATTCTTTCTGATTATATTAGACATGTTTGCGAAATTAATAACTGGTTCGATAGAAGGCAATTCGGTTTTAGGAAAGGTTATTCCACAGAAGCTCAACTTGCAGGATTCCAGCAAGATATAGCAGATATCTTGGATTCTGGAGGTCAAATGGACTGTATCGCGATTGACCTGTCTAAAGCATTTGATAGGGTGGATCATGGGAGACTACTGGCAAAAATGAGTGCAATTGGACTAGACAAAAGAGTGACTGAATGGGTTGCTATATTTCTAGAAAATAGATCTCAGAGGATTAGGGTAGGTGAAGCTTTATCTGACCCTGTAATAATTAAGAGGGGAATTCCTCAAAGCAGTATTATCGGACCCTTATGTTTTCTTATATATATAAATGATATGAGTAAAGGAGTGGAATCGGAGGTAAGGCTTATTGCGGATGATGTTATTCTCTATAGAGTGATAAATAAGTTACAAGATTGTGAGCAACTGCAGCGTGACCTCAAAAATGTTGTGAGATGGACAGCAGGCAATGGTATGATGATAAACGGGGTTAAAAGTCAGGTTGAAAGTTTCACAAATAGGAAAAGTCCTCTCAGTTTTAATTACTGCGTTGATGGGGTGAAAGTTCCTTTTGGGGATCATTGTAAGTATCTAGGTGTTAATATAAGGAAAGATCTTCATTGGGGTAATCACATAAATGGGATTGTAAATAAAGGGTACAGATCTCTGCACATGGTTATGAGGGTGTTTAGGGGTTGTAGTAAGGATGTAAAGGAGAGGGCATATAAGTCTCTGGTAAGACCCCAACTAGAGTATGGTTCCAGTGTATGGGACCCTCACCAGGATTACCTGATTCAAGAACTGGAAAAAATCCAAAGAAAAGCAGCTCGATTTGTTCTGGGTGATTTCCGACAAAAGAGTAGCGTTACAAAAATGTTGCAATGTTTGGGTTGGGAAGAATTGAGAGAAAGAAGAGCTGCTCGACTGAGTCGTGTGTTCCGGGCTGTCAGCGGAGAGTTGGCATGGAATGACATTAGTAGACGAATAAGTTTGAATGGCGTTTATAAAAGTAGGAAAGATCACAATATGAAGATAAAGTTGGAATTCAAGAGGACTAACTGAGGCAAATATTCATTTATAGGAAGGGGAGTTAGGGATTGAAATAACTTACCAAGGGAGACGTTCAATAAATTTCCAATTTCTTTGAAATCATTTAGGAAAAGGCTAGGAAAGCAACAGATAGGGAATCTGCCACCTGGGCGACTGCCCTAAATGCAGATCAGTATTGATTGATTGAAGCGTATAGAAAATAAAAATAAAGATGTTGACGCGGCTCTCGCATCACTGTATAAGCCACTTACGTTAGTGCACATGCTGAGCAGTTGTTGGCGAAACGGTAAGAGCTCGGACTGGTAATTTGATGGTCGAGGGTTCGCCTCCCCTTGTGAAGGCTATTTTTTTCTGTCAAATTTTATATTATTCATTTCCCAACTACGCAAAGAGGTGAATAATTCATTTTATTCATTTGTACGCAAAAGGCATAGAAAAGGTAAAAAAAATTGGGATTTCATTGTCATTATCTACCTGCGCCAAGAATCTATTGTTTGTGTACAGCCGTCAGGAGCAACCTTCACTTCTCAGGTGAAAACGAATCTTACACCGAAACGACTATTCACGTTTATGGGACATTCCCCAAGGAGGGGATATAGCCAATAAAGGAGAAAAAAAAAAATTTCTGTTTGAACACGTCGGGAAAATTCGCAACTCCAAATTTTCTACAATTGTGTGCTCATTTAAAAAAATGACGTTATATATGCCTTTTGCATCAGTAAAATAAATAAAAATAAATGAATAATATAAAAATTGAGGAAAATATTCTCCAAACGGCGAGTCGAACCCACATCCATCGAATTATTAGCCCAAGCTCTTACCACTACACCAACTATTGCACGGCATGCGCGCTAACGTAAGTGGCTTATACGGTGCGTGAGCCGCGTCAACATTTTTTTCTATACACTTAGCCATCTGGAGTTCCCACTTTGGGCACTTTCATTTCTAGCCAAGCCCTGCATATTCTATAAATTTGAGCGAAATCGGTGGTGATGAGTAGGGAATGTCCCCTTGTGAGTTAAACGTAAATGGTAAAACTGAGGATATGAAGAACAGGCACGGTGAGTATGACACCAAGAAACTCAGAAATAAATGACGAGAATCTGAATTTGAGAAATGGTGCCAGTTGAGAAGTAAAGGTGAGGGAGTGTTTGTGTACAAGGAGTTCCCTCCTGCAAACCACTGGGTTAGAAACCACGATGGCCTTTCTAGCACGAAGTGGAAAGATGCACTGAAAATGGCATGTACCGTTGCACCTGTAATTGAGCTGTAACAGGAAGGTCCCTTGATGGTAACCGCTGCAGAAGATGTAGTGAGACTGAAACATTAACTCACGTCTTGGGTTCCTGTGCTTTCGGTGAAGCTCTTCAAAACACTAGGCAACACAACATCAGGTCATCCAAAGCACAGACGCTCCGTGAGAAAGGATTTTAAGTGCATGAGGAAGTCCATAGCATTGGAGTAAATGGCAGCACGAGAAGAATTGATATGATCGCAATTAAAGGGAAGAAAGGTATATACTAGACCAAGTGGACCGAGAAAAGAAGTTTATCTACCTGCCTACAGTGCCGTATTACAAGTATGAATACGAACTGGACGACATAGAAGTGAGGAGTCTCAAGATCGGTGCGAGAGGGACAGTCCCTATAACTTAAGTCCCTAAGAAGACGATAGAACCGATGAAGACTTTTAATATCAGTACCAAGGAGTTCGACTGGGGGCTGAAAGCGCTCAGGGGTTCTCTTTTGATACTCAGACACAACTTATATTCACCAGACTGAGACATAAGTAATTTTTTTAAATGGAATTGTTTGTGTATTATTTGTCTTTGGCAGCCCCCGAGTGGAAGAAGATTTTGAAAATAATAAATAACTGTCGATTTACATCAAAGGAATTACTATTCTCCATTTACGACAAAAATAATGAAATTCAATGGAATCCAATTCGTTCACATAACCACTTACTTTCAGGTGTCAAATACCCTAAAAGGCTTTTGAATTCGACCAAGATTGCCATTCAATTATGCTTTCAGGAAACAGCTGCTGGAGAACTACTACCACTTTATGCAGTGTAAAAAGCACAGAAAATTTGGGACCAATGCTACCAATGCGGACGGCTTCAATCGTCCATTATTTGGATGGTTCGAAGAAGTGTATTTTTGCGACTGCTGTACCTTGGGCAGAATGGCTTGAAGGTCTGAGACAGCCTAATAATTGGGTCAATCTATCTTCCCACTTATCCAAATGGGTGCTTGAACATCAACATAGCCTACAGGAAAAAAAAAAAAAAAGAATAGGCACTACTCCGTAACTAACGGTACAATTTTGAATATATCATCTTTGAAAATTATCTTCCAACAACAGATTCATAACTTCAACCTCCCCAGCTTCTACAATTTGTAGGCCTATGTCAAAGAATGCAAAGCAATTTAAAAATATAATACCGTACCTGGAACTTACATTTAAAAAAAAAAAAAAGCATTGAAGGTTATGCTAAAAACTCCTATCTTCATTATCGTGGCCACTGGCTGCAGTAAATATTACATTTATTTAACTTCTGATCAAAATTAACCACAATGCAGAAACATTTCATTATAGTGAAAGAATACAAACATTGATAACAGTCACTTCGAAGTTTTATTATACAATTCACTTCGAAACACGTTTTGGAGACTGTGTTCCATCACCATGTCAGTCTACACATAGGAGAAAGTACATCTTGGCAATTTCAACGTTCGGAAAATACCATCTTTGTTGGCCATAACAACTCCTTTCTCAACCCATCAACAATTACAAATTCACATTCCTGGATAGACAGCGCAAACATAAAGAAAACAGGATATAGTACTAATGGTGCCCCAAGCCCAAATAATGAAACAATAAGGTATCTCGCATTCATACTAGTCCCTATGTCAGATATAGGGCTTAATCTTGAAATTCTAACATCAGTATTCTAAAATAGTACTATGTATCAAAAAATTAAATCCACCCTCCAACGAGGGTGAATATAAAGGTCCGGAATACATAACTTACAGTATATATTATAATAACGAAATATTCTTCCTGGAAAATTAATTGTAAGATTACGATTTCAGGTATAAATGCAACTGTACTTTCATCATTTCAACAAACAATTAGGTATGCAACATTAGCAGATTTATAAATGATGATGATGCTTGTTTAAAAGGGCCAAACAGTTATGTGAACGAATCTGATCCTCGAAATGTCACTGTAATATTTGTCTCAAATGGAAGATAATAGTTACTTTGACTCAAAGCGTAAAATCTGCGGTAAATTAAGAAATACCGTCACTACTACAGAAATATGTATATGTACTTAACGGGCTGTAGACAGTACTTCCCTTATGTTGCATTCCACTGCTTGTGCTGTTTACTGCTTCTTTCTTGAGGTCCAGTGCTAGCACCGACAAATGGGAGTGCTATGTCTGTGAATTCTCGTTATCTTTGTCCATATGACTAGCGCGGGCAGTTTAAACAGCAAAATAGCATGATCCTTGGACAAATAAATATTTTGCCATTCATGTTACCACATCACAAACCTTCCTTTTTTTGTTGAAAGGAAAACAGCATGATCCCTGGACCAATAAATACATCACTTAAAGAGCGAGTTAGGGCACAAAACAAATGAGCAGCATGAAGAAAAAGACGCCTAATTAATTCAAACAACTTCAGTGAGCAAAGACATCACACATGAAACTGTTAGACAAACAAAACACATACGGAAGCGCTCCGACGTAGCAGAAAAAATAGCTGTGAAGTAGTCAAGTACTGTATGTATCCATATTATTCTCTACAAGTAAACTATTTCGTACCGTACTACATTTACTGCGTATTTTATACTTTATTTGAGTAAAACCATTTATTATCTTCCATTTGGAGCAAATATTACAGTGACATTTCATGGATTCAATTCGTTCACATAACCGGGCCTAACATCTAGGTCATCGGCCCTAATGGTACGAAATGAGACGAAATGGAATGACAAATTAAAACTCCAAAATCCTCCACTGACCAGAATTCAAAACGTGCGGACAAAAAATGAACGGATGGATATGAATTTAAAACAATCAGTGAATCCGACCTGCAATGCCTCACATTCACAGAAACTGATGTAAAACAACAGTATTACTGACCAAGGGACTGCTTCTATAGCACAATACTGAATCGATGATACTTGTAGTCTAAAGGGGTCCAAAATCCAAGTCAACTGCCCCACATAATGGTACTTATTGCGAAGAAAGTGGAACTATGGTATTTGTCATACTGCGGTACTAATCAAAAGTAGCGTAGACTCACGGTATTCCACACATTGTGGCACTACTCACAGGTAATGAAATTCCCACGTGTAACGCAGACCTATGGTTTTTCGCACATTGCAGCGCCATTTACGGGCGCCGCAAACCTATGGTTTTCATCACACAAGTGTACTAACCACAGGGACTCGTACTATCCCATGGTGTTCCTCATATAGTGGGTACTAATCGTAGGCAAGCCAGAACCATTGTGTCGCTCATATAGTGGTACTAATTACAGGTACTGTAAAAGCCAGCAGCGTACTATACGCAAACCTTTTCTTGAGCCCTGAGCTCCCTAGTGCTGAATCAGTAGACCTCGGTTATCTTCGACATCCATATTGGCAACCTCTGAAACACAAACAATGCATCGCTGTGCGACATCTGGCGTACACTTTACGAACTAGTACTGATGTTGTTTACACAGCAAAGCCAAACTATATAATTCATGCTAGGAACAAGATTTGCATCGAGAAATGTTATATAATGTTAAATAATATATGTGTGACAGAGTTGTTGGCGTAAGATAATATGTCTTTAGAAAATTCATATCGATCGATCATATTATTGATTCAATTCAGTAATTTTCATCCAGTTGGCAGTATAACCGGAACCGTCAGCGCTCCCTCCTTACTCCTCACCCCGTACAAATCGCGTATAGTACTGTGTTGCTACTAATCACAAACCTATTTTGTACCTAACATAGTGGTACTACGCACAAGTAAAAGCGACCCATGGTGTTCCCCGAGTGGTGGTACTAATTACAAGTAGGCTCGTGGTTCTAATTCGATCATCCCTTGGTCGCCTCTTACGACATGCAGGGGATGCCGTGGGTGTATTCTTCGTCTGCATCCCCCACCCACAGGGGGTGATTTATAAATGAGAACAATGTAAAATAAAAACAAATTCCTAGAAAGGATGAAATAAAATCTCATCGCTCCCAACAAAATGCCATCCAACCTTACAGAAAATAGTATAGGCCTACTGAAAAGGCACTGGTGCATAAAATATTGTTTCCACACCAAATCTTACAAAGGACTACAATATTATGACATAGGCTACATGATAATTCAATGCTAAACAAACCTTTAAAATTGCCACTTCTTCCATATGAAACCACTGTGTTATGCTTATAATTTTCATCTCAACTTAGCTTACAACTTCAAAAATGTAATCAAGCAAACAAGTGCAGGAAAACAGCTATAAATCCAGAACATCTCTCAACAACACTGCTCACCAAACACTACTAATTCAACATACAAAAGGTATGATTGAGATTCAAACGGAGAGGATGTACTTCACCACTTTTATTCTTCAAAATATACATACAACATAATTCTGAAAGTTAAAATTACCATCATTAAGCAAAGTAAACCAATGTAAACCTCCCCACCATCAACTATCATGATACAAACATACAATAAACATTTGATAGATTCATCTGAAGATCCAATACAGGCCAAAAAAATGAATTTTCAATCAAATGTAGCTATTGCTGGCTAAATGTAACCTAACAGTAAAATAAGGAAATTTAAATATATGAAATATTCACCAGCATGAACAACTTCAAAGCTAACCTGCAAAATAAAACTGTTTCCGATAACACCGAAATTAAAATGTCATCACTCACACGAACTGTAACGTAAGAACCTTAAATTCCATAATAATTCTTCATACACAAGCTGAGCTAGGAATCTAATTGATGCGTAACTAAGACAAAAATATTGCTTAACAGAAACTAACTTACTGGATTTCAAGAAGTGTATACCACAAAGAAAAAAATATGTACAAAATCATGCTAAGTACACGAGAGTTTTGTCGGCAACCATGGGTAAAATTATCACAACTGATTGGGGTAGCATGTCCTAATATCGGAACCGATTGGCAATCAACGATCGCATGACAGTCAAACTCTAGGGCCAATTTATGATCCTGTATGTCAAGGGTTGGGCCGACACAAACCACGACTTACTCCCGCCTCCATTTTCTTGCATCAACACTGACGTTCTAAATCACTTTGTTTATAATAACCACAAAATATTATCACTCTGACACAGGGAACAATGAACTTTGTGAACGCCATTCGAAGTGTCCTCTTTCGGCTTGGGTGCCTTGATACGCTCAATACTTCCTCCACTGCAAATCCATCAGACATCAAAGGTAGGTTGAGCGGTATTCTATGAATAGCTACATATACAAACTTCCACGTCCAGAATGGAAAACGATACTCACCCCTTCTCTGAGCAAATCACAACGCTTCAGAATTCCAAATTTACTGAAATCCTCCTTCATACCACATATCGTACTGTATCGTGTAAAATTGCCGAAATTACTTTTAAGACCTGTGATCTAATTGGTTAGAATAATACCCTCTATCCTTACTTGTCGTGAAAATACAACCAATCAGGTGATATCTTATAGAGCATCATTAGAAATGTGGATTCCCAAGTAGCCAATGGCGTTTCAGCATTTAGTTAAGTACCCGTATACCATTTCTTTCATTATAAGGATGTCATTGGACTTTATGCGAAATGTACTCCGTATATTCGTTCACAAAGATAAACTACCTGGAAAATCAACGTGCATTATGGTTAATAAACTAAGTTGCGAACTACATGCATGCAGCTGTATTGATACTCACAAAGTTCCCACACTGACTCAATGGCAGCAACCAATTAGTCATTTTAGAATACACTGGCAAAGGCATCAGTTAAACTGCAATTACAGCATTAAATAATGTGTACCAATTTTATTATAAGGTAAAAATATTCGAAGACAAACTTCTTCGAAAGCGTAAGTAATCAATTCTCTCTCCCATCACTATACGAACTACAGCACACTCCAGCGGTAAAATAGCGTACTTAATGACGTGTGCGGTATCTAGTAGGCGATAACGGAACCCAGTCGACGATAGTTGATAGTTCATTCTTGGCGCACAGTAGCAGGTCGTATCCTTTTGATAAATCTCACGTTGCCGTGCGGCCCTTTGGAAGTAGCCTACATCACCACAACCACAGAATATAGCCACAATGATGACTATCGCCGATGATGCTATGTCAGGGAGAAGTATAATCGTTAATACAGAGACCTGTTCCATAACGCATAGAAATTGTACTCCGGGTTAAAAACTGAAACACAAAATTAATTGGTACTGATATCATTTTTAATAACTATAGTAGTTACCGCACTGTCTTCGTTAATGTAGAATTTAATCTCTTAAGCCTGAATTGAATTCCAAGCCTCTCCACAGTGTTCATATGGAGTGGTGGTGATTTATTTTTTTTCCAAAGGAGGTACAACTGGGCAACCATCCTTTATTAACTCTAATCAGAGGGAAGACATTCGGGGTTGACTGACAAAGAACAAAAGTTGACTAAGGAGCGTCGAATAGGAAAGATGAAGGTGAATGAAGGTGAGGTGTCTGACACAAGTAAATAGAAGCAATGCCAGACTCAGCTAGGGGAACCACTGTCGCCAACCCATGCTCTCAAGTTGAGAGCCCTTACCCTGCGCCCCCCCCCCCCCCCCTTCCCTTTAGTTGCCTCTTACAACGGGCACGGTATACCATGGCTGTATTCAACCCCCACCGACCCACCCACACTTGGTTTATATGGAGTGAGGGCATATGATGCTGTTAATGGTGATTCATCCTTCAGATGGAGACATTAAGTTTTGAGCAGACCCCTTGGTGCTATTCGACACGAGCAGGCTATTACAAGAAATTAGAATCATTCCATATTGACAGTTTTCACTTTACAAAGGAAAATTTAGGCTATGTACTGGCACTAGGTTTCAACCTCTCTCTCTCTTCCTACTATCATATAGATGTTGATTCCCATAGGGAACCTGAAATATTTGTCCCGAATGAGTAAATTTATATTACTAATATAAATGATCCGTTATTGGACATTATAAATTTTCCAGCTAACTCATTCCTGGTTGCCAGTGTTTCGCCCCAGTGTGCTAATTCGGGCTCATCAGTTGGTAAATAACTCACTCACCAAGACACATGGCTAGTGCATACCGTGAAGGCCACTGCATAGGCTATTTGGAGCCACCGGCAGTGCCAATGCACTCTTTGTCTCATTACCAAAAATTGATGCCTGCCTGGCCATCAGATGATATGGATGTTGATTCAAACAATACTGTCAGAATACTAAACAAAAGGTGTATGCTAGAAATAATATTATTAGAAAACTAACAGGATAAGCAAGTATACATTACTGTGAACGAGACTGGTTGCATAATTACAGGGTGTCCGAGACCAACTCCAACAGAAAATATCTATCCTATCGCAGGAATCGCCCCTCCTCACATAACAAGGGAAGTAGCAGCGGAAGTTGAACATCAAAAGCAGTCACAGAAGAGTTTTTTAAGAACATTCATTCCACTTGTTGATATGCCAGAAAAATGAAGGCATTATTATTATTATTATTATTATTCTCGTGTCAGATACATCAAAAAAAGAAAACAGTTACAATAATTTCAAGTAACATTTAAATAATCTTGGACCAATACAACGCTACTTCGAGTCCTCTCTTCGTAGCTTGATGCAGGTCATCTTGCGTGCACAAAGATGGACACAGCGGACACTGAAGCATATGCTGGATGGTTTGATCTTCTCCGCAGTCACACTTGGTGTTGTCGCCATTGATGAAGCCCCAAATTAACTTTGGACCTTCCCACTCCTGATCTCAACCTATTGAGAGATTTCCAGATTGTCCAGCTCTCATTGCAACCAGGTGGCAAACGTTCCTCAACCGCCATCTGCTCAGAGCCTTGGGGGATCTTCGTCTTCCATAGCTGTATCCTTACCTTCTCAGCTGGTACTATAAGTTCCTGAGATGTTCGTAGGAAGCTCTTCCTAGATTTCAGTCTCTGTACTGGAAGCTCATGTCCATGCAGTAGATGAGTACTTTCGTGCTTAACCTTTGTCCTTTCCTTATTTGCAGCTACTTCTCTTCGCACACCGGGTGGTGCTATCCCTGCAAGACGATGAACTGTGGCAAGAGCAATTACGCAATCCATCCCTGAATTTAAAGGAAGACCCGTCTGCAGGTTTTCACCTTCTGTATCCCGTCTGGAAGGCCCGCAATCAACTGTGGACAGGTGTTACAAAGTTTGAGTCTAACCTAGTTAAATGGGGCTATGTACAAGGAGACTTGACCTGTGATTGTGGACTACTACAGGATGAAGAACATCTTTTGGTTTGTCAGCATTTACCATCACCATGCACAAAGGAAGATGTTTTGCTGTCCTTGTAGATGAATATTGGAAAATCATTATTCAGCAGTGTATCTGAACATGGAAAATAAACAATGTACAAAAATGAATACCACAAATTATTTACTGTATTAAACACAACACAAGATATTACAGTATTAAAAATGAAAAATTGAATTAAAAATCAAACACAGTATTTTTTGTTAATGCTATTTGTTTGGGGCATCGACCTACAAAGATCTTTTGCCCCTACTTGCACCATATGTTATGAACCTGCGTGTATTTGGATATTGAGGAAGTGTAAAGTGTTGAATGTGACAGGAAAGGAACGTTAAGGACAACACAAACACCCAGTCCCCAGGCCAGCGATATTAATCCTTTACAATTAACAACCCCTGACCCAGCCGGGAATCGAACCCAGGGCCGCTGGGTGACAGGCGGACGTGTTAGCCCCCTACACCGTGGGGCCGGACAACACAGGAACTTATTGTACTGCACAGTTAAATTAGTTTTAGGCTCAACATTTTAGCAGTCACTTCCGTAGGTCTATTACTGTACACTGTATGAAATACGTAAGCAATGACTGTGAAAAAATAAAAATTGTTGCCAAGAATTTGGTACAGTGCAATCTGAATCACAGTCTATAGAACTAGCATAGGTGTCTGATGATGTTGAGGGCGTGAAACATGTCAGACTGATATCTACCACTGATGGGAGAGCTTGAATTTTCTTTTGAGCCATCTGAAACATTGTAGAGATGTTAACTTGTTTCTTGGATTGACCTCTTTTTCGACAAAAATTATTTTGTATAATGTGGAGATTTATAATTTCAGCAACGTCATATTTCTGGCTCCTCTCTGCAAATTCAACAAAGGTGTTTAAGGCTTCCAAAGCCTCATCCCAAGAGATGCGAGTTGTAGGCATTTCTTCTTCATCACCCTCAGTTCATCCTGTGGGGTTAAATCACTTTGGATTATCACACGTCAGTCAGTTCTTCTTCAAAAATCACATTTTGTCAATGTCGATCCATCCATGAATTTCTTCTACTGAAAGAGCAATCAGTCCATTATTGGAACACAATTTATCGCATTCACCTAAACCTGAGGAAGAACAACATGGATTTAGAGCGAACAGATCAGCGCTAGACCTAATTTTTTTGATAAGAATGCTCTTTGCAAAATACTGGGATAAGAATAGAACGGTTATAGCTGTATTCTTGGATATGACCATGTACCACGTAAGCACATATTTTGTCCGAGACGTAAAGAAGTGCTAGGTGAGATTATAGCTCGAGTAAAACAACTATATCGAGAGACAAAGAGCTGTGTACTAATTCAAGGAGGCAGCTCAAACTGTTTTGAAACCAATAGCGGAATCCAACATCGAAGTTATGTCGAACCTGAAAATTTACCCAATAAAACGGAATTCGTCTGATAGTTACACAGGTGTTGGCTTTTATTATTTGCCACAAAGTTAAAACTTGATTTACATTGTTTATGTTTGTTGTTTTTAAACAATCTTTCTCAAAACCAAAGAGTACAAAATCTGGTGGGTGCATTCCATTTAATCTCTGGATGCAACAAACCTCCCACCTTTTGGTTTTATTTATTCCCGTTAACAGAAAACCAAAATGAACCAATAAAAAAAATCTGACAATCATTTTGCCTACACTGTTTAACAAGACAAGAACTTATCACAAAACTTAAGTCCTATATCGTGCAGGGAGTTTCACCAAATGTCCACTTTTCGTTTTCACTTTGTCTTTTACAGCAGAAACAACACTTTCATGCTTATTAGCTCCATCATCTTCCACTAGTAAGGTATCCTGCGATGAAGTCATCTCCAGTGGGTACAAACGTTGAATGGGCCTGATCATGTCCCGTCCAGCAGTCTGCACTCAAACTACTCTTGTGTTACCATCTTCACCAGGAAACATCTCAATCACTTTACCCAAAGGCCAATTGAGTCTTTTCCTCTGATCAGAGCCTACTAACACAGTGTCACCAATATTTAGCATCCTTCGATACTTTTCTTTAACTTGCGGCTGTACTAAAAGGCTCAGGTAGTCATCACAGAATCCTTTCCTCAATTCCTCCCAAAAACGCTGCAGGTACTTGGCCCATCTTCTGAGGTCGGTCTTGTCACGGCAATCGAGATCAGGGACTCGAATGGACCGGTTGTCCTGCAGAAACATTGCAAGAGCCAATGGCACTAAGTCGCTTGAATCCTCAGACAGGTACATCAAAAGCCTAGAATTTACCACAGACTCCACATTGCATAGGACAGTCAAATTCTCTTCATAGGTGAGAGAGGCTCTTCCCAATGTCCTCTTCAACAACTTCTTGACCATTTGAATGATCCTCTCCCACCATCCGTCCCACCGAGCAGCCGTGGGTGGAATGAATTTCACTGGATCCTACTTGAAGATGTTTCCTCTTCTATCTTATGCCAGTCCTAAGAGTCAAAGGAATTCACAGCTCCTGTGAAGCTGGTCCCATGGTCACTGTATATAACTTTGGGTCGTCCCCGTCTTGCAATAAATCTCCTAAGACCTTGAAGAAATGCTTCTGTGGAAAGGTTTAAAACCAGATCAATATGTACAGCTTGATACATAGCACAAGTTAACAACAACATCCAAGCTTTCTCTCCGCCCCTTAAAATCAATGGCCCAGCAAGATCAACCCCACTGACCTCGAAGACTGACGGAATCTTTCACTCTATCGTCTGGTAATCTATATCAATTTCCTTTGACTCAAATAGTCGATATTCGACACATTTTTGTGATCACCCTCCGTACTGTCTTCCGACCTCTTAAAATCCAGTATTCTTCCCTTAATATTCTAAGTAACATCTCAACACCTGCAGGAGGATATTGTATGTGGTAGTCTCCGATTAGAATTTCCACATTTGTGACTGGAAGGCAGAAGAATGGGATATGTAAAATTTTCCTCATCTTCTCTTTGAACAATTTTAGCCTTAAGTCTCAGAAGACCATCTTGGTCCACAAAGGTGCAAAGGGAGTTCAATCGTCGTCTTTCAGTTTCTTCCAGAACCCCTGTCTGGACAAGACTCAGGAGCCTTCTCTCCGCCTGTGCTAGTTCTGAAGCAGAGAGATCACCCCCAATTTCACAACTGCTACATTTGAATGATTGTTCCAACAAATCGCAGTATCCATCCTATGAGCCTAACAATTTGAGAAAACTTGGAAAATCTTCTTAGGTACCAGGCATCTCCATTCTTCTCTGAGGAATTGATCAATGACGGAGATATTTTTCTCCTCTTTGTTTGATGATGTCATCATCCACGTCGACCTCTGATGTCGGCCATTCCCCTTCTGCCAACTTCAACCAGTGAGGACTCTCCTACCATTTGGAGTCTATAAGGACTTCTACGGAACAGCCTCGAGATGGAAGGTCAGCTGGATTCTGCTCCCCAGGAACACGCCTCCAGTCTTCTTGTCTCGTCAGAGATCTAATCTCCTTCACTCCATTGTTCACAAATACTCCCCATGACTCATCTCTCTTGATCCAATACAATGCCGCTGAAGAGTCCATCCAATAAAACTCGGAGATGTTCAAGTTCAGACTTTCTCTGACCGAGCTTGCTAGTCGACTAGCAATACAACATGCCAGGAGTTCCAATTGCGGCATTAAAATAAACATGATGAGGAATGCTAAAATCACATATATTGGTTGAAAAACTAACTGCACTGATGATAAAACGTCGTCTGGATCGGCGTAAAAAACAACATCATAGTTCATTACAAGAGCTCACCCTTATGTGAATAACTGTTTTTAATCATAAACAGTCTAATGCAACTGAGCGAAGATTATTATGGTCACTGATTTATACGAACATTTAATCACTACATACTATAGTAACATTTCATGTCATTCATTCCACTTACATTTTAAGCAATTTTTATGATCAATATTTGTTTTAATAGACATAATATAACCTTACTGATTATTTTTAAATTGTTAAAATTCGTATTTTATCAATGTATATTAGACGTTTTTTTCGTTATATATACCAGGATCAGGGCCCTGACCCACCATGGATTATGTTATCTATAGCTGATGATGCTCACTAAGATTGAGCGAAACATGTCCTACTTGTAATTAAATGGTTTTATCCTAAATATAAAGGACTATCGTGTATTGGAAAGTTGGTTTTATTAATATAAAATAATAACTTCTTAAACTTCAGCTTCCCATTTTCTAAACTTCTCTGTACATCCTCTGGCAATAGATCATCGCACCCCATCTTTGAATTCCAGCTATCCCAAATGAGAAGTTTAGGGAATAGGGTCAGAGGACATGAAAACCAATGGGATCAAAAATCCTCTGAGGAGATGACAAGATTTTTCTTTGTGTAACACATCCAGTCTCATTTTGAGGCCTCACATCACAGTACAATACATCTTGTCCCACAATAATCCAAGAACAGGAGAAATCTTCTCTAACCTATTCTCTTTTCCCCTTGAGGTGCATTCCCAGCCACGTAGTTCAAATCTGGCTCCTAAAAGTAGTTTCATAGATTTCCCAACAAATTGGGTCATTTTCTCCTCTGAATCAAGGGATGTTACGCACTTGTTGAAATAGAATGAGCTCTTTAATAGCTGTGCTGTTTCTTGCAGTTTGGAAGAGCTGCTTTTCTAAATGGAGATCAAGAACAGCACCCAACAAGAATGGACTACACTTGAGCCCTAATAGAACTCAATGTCGGAATATCTTGAATTTCTTCATGGAGGAATCCTCCCACCATTGGAATCTCAAGATATCTCTGTCTGAAGGAGCAATAGAAATTTGCAGAAAGGCCATTTTTATGTCTGAAACGACTCCAATTTCACAACAGCGAAACCTGACCAGAATACGTGGAATTTGTTCCAGCAGATTTGGTTCTTTCTCCAGGCACTAATTCAGAGATGGACTTTCCTTCCCCCCAGCCAGAAGCATCAAATACGGGTCTTAACAGTGTCGTTGAATTTTCTTTGAATACACCTCTGTGAGGTAAATAGTGACATTTATTTTCGAGATCTTGAAAGGGTACCTCTTCAATCACCTCTTCTTGAAGCCAATCCTGAAACACAACATTGTATTCCTGATACTTGTTGCCACTCAACGGTGTGTTAGTCGTCGTCCTGCACCTCTTCTCAGCAATTTCCAAACTGTCATGGAGCTCCTCAGATACCTCATTCCATGGTAGATGGACTTTGTAACAGCCATCCTCGTCGATTGAGACAGTCTTCTTAAAATGATCCAAGGTAGCCATTTCTTTCTTTGATGTCTTCTCAGCAGGATCCCTAATCTAGGGTGTCCAACTTCTGTAAATCAGTGATTGCAGTGTTTAAAGTCAACATTGACGATACCACCATGCTGGAAGAGTCTGAGAGACTGTTCAGAGATAGCCTCCCCATACCAACCCATCGAAGTCGAGTCTCAACAGACACTAGTCCACATCCCATGTTTTTTATTCTTCCAGTGAGAAGTGTTCCATAAGTGTCTGCTCCTAAAAGTTTGACGGAAAATTTGGAAAACATGAAATTAAATTCCACGGAGAGATGGGAACAATATCAAGAGAGGATGAACAAGTTAGATGAGATAATAGGAAATACAAATAAGTCAATAGAAGTAAATTTTATCTTGGCGAGAGAACAAGTATCGAATAAAATAGATATAATCCGAGAGGAAGTAGAGCGGAATAAGAATGAGGTTGACAGTAGAGTTAACAATACGGAAAGGGAGTTGCGGACTATCCGAAAAGAGATACAGGAATTAAGGGTGCATGACCAAAACACAGGATCCAGTATGTTAGGGAATATGGATATTCGAATGAACGAAAGAGAAACAACACCAACGATGACGACGGATTCCAACCAGGTTATCAACGGTGGAATAATTGGAAACGGGAATTGTAGCAGTGGAGGTCCAGCAGTAATAAATATTATTAAGACAGTTGATGATAGACCAAAACATTTTGATAACACTGCAAGTCTATCACCTAAGCAATTTCTTCGGGAAATGGAGGCTTATTTTAGGGCTAATCAGATTCCGAATGAAAGAAAGCTAAAAATAGTTGAAAAACACTTAGATTCTAATCCTGGTATATGGTACCAAGCATTTAGGTACAGCTTTCATGATTATGAGGAATTTAAAACAGCATTCTTGCGAAGGTATTGGAGTTCGGAGGCACAATTACAGCTTAGGATGGAGCTATACTCCCGGAAATTCGCATTTAATGGGCAAACAAGATACTCAGATTATTTCGCGTTCCAATTTCAACGATTTCAAGATCTGGACGCCGCACCAAGCGAATTGGAAGCAATAAAAACAATCCAGAGGCAGTTTCCTCCCGAGGTGCAAAGGCACTTGGCAGTAGCAAATGTTCAGATAGCTATAGAAATGGAAGACCGGCTAAGGCAGCTAGACATGGCAACTGCACATCCCACAACCAGGTTAATGAGGAATGCAAAGAATGAGGCATCGATAAATGTGATAACGCCGGAGAATGTGGAAAATAATAGATGGAGAGAACTTAAGAATGGTGTTAGAAACCGGGAGATGGATGGAAAGAAAGAAACGAAGGAATGCCAATGCCAAAAAGGGTATGTAAATCGACGGACATATCAAATGAGCGATAGATATGTACCATATTATAGGACCAATAATAGGTACTCAGGAAACAGAGCCGGAATAGTTTTCGGAGAAGGCCATCATATGAAGGAAGGAGAGAACAAAGTTATAGAGGTAGAGAATTTGCCAAAAGAAAGTATATCCAAGAGTTAAGGGAAAATTCAAATAATAAGGATAAATGGGAACAGGCGATTAAGGACAAAGAAGTGGTTGGTGATATAGAAGGTGCGGAGAGCTTAGAACTCCAGGAGTACAAGAAGATGGAGGCAGCGAAACGAAGATTGAATCCGAATGCACAAAATTTTAGTGCAGGGATAGATGTTTCGGAGAAGAAAAAGAAAACCATGGATTTTTAAGAATTAGTTATAATAAGTGCAATAAAGAAAAGAAATCGGATGACAAAATTTTAAGTGAAATTAATGCCAAATAATACCTTAGAAATCACTGAGAAAGATAATGATCCATGTATTGAATGTCAGACAGATAATGGGAATAAAAACGATCAGGAGTGATTATACGGAAGAAATTTAAAAAAAATCAAACATGAAATGAGATACAAAGAAAGGGGATAATGTAACGTAAAGGTCCATTATACAAGTATATGGAAGAGCGGATTAAATATGTTGTATCCAACATATTTAAAGTTAACGTGGAGGTGAAATGTACCATTACGTTACATTAGCGGCCGTCAATGTAATGGATACAGTGGACAAAGATGGTGGACAATAGCTTCAGGTGCAAGTACACAGAGTAGTGATCTAATAAATCGATATCGCCCGGCCGCAAGGGAAAAGAATCTCAAGAGTTAAATAATGATGGACTGAAAAATTTGAAAGAGAACGATTCTTGACTACTTTGTGAAGATAGAGTTACAAGTTGAAGGGAAGTTGCACGGCTTATAGAAAGATTTAAAAAAAAGATCAACACAACATCAAATACGAAAGTATTAGTATATTAACAGCATAGAAGACTATATCTGCAAGAATATAAGGCAGAAAAAGACTAGATTTGAAAGAAATATTCGTCACTGTGAGACCTGAATTCAGAAACGGAAAGGAAGCTTCAGCCGAATTACACGTTGCCGAAATTAATACCATAGCGGCATAATTTATTGTTTCCAGGAGGGAGACAATATCTGTTTAAGCAAAAGAAAGAGCAAGGAATAGGCCAAATTAGAGAAATCTATAAATTTAAGGAAAAGAATATTTTCGTCTAACACGAGTTTCCAAAAAAACAAATATTGCGAATTGAATTGCCTATTATTCACCAGTATACTATGAATTCTACTATGTATTTGTTCTTTTATGATTGCATGATGACTGGTGACAAGATGGACTCAGCTTAAACAGAAGGAATGTTTGCTCAAGACTGATTAGCTCAAGCCAAGACCCAAGCCGAAGCCGCAGATGACGTAATCTTCGGATCGCAGTGGTTGCCTACTCCAAGATGCCGTAGTCCAGCAAAGATCCAACAGCAAAATCCCGTTACGAGATAAGTATTATGAGTTGCATCGTAATGAATTTCAAATCAATTGATGAAAAATATTTATAGGTGTACAGGAGTGCTAGATATAAGAGATCAAGTGCCAATGAAAGGATATATGAATATAAATGCTAATTATTAGCCAAGGAAATGTGCTATTTTATACTATATAACTACAGTGCTAATGTGATAATTTTAAGGTTATTGGAAACTAGATCTGACTGAGTATTTGTGCATGTTTTGTGCCAATTAATACGTGTAGACCGTGAAGTGTTTAACCAGTTATGGATATATAAATATAAGCGAGATATAAGACGTAACCTAGAACTTCAAGTCAATATGTATACCAATCATGGCCAGTATGATAATAATATGGTAAAGAAGTGTTTGAAATATTACGAAGTTGCAGTGTATAAGAGAATAATAAGGTTATTGAATATTGCATCCGTAACACAGAGGTTATTTTAGTGGAATTGAATAATGATATTTTTTTTAAATATGGAGGAATATATATATATAAAGGAAATGAAATGTTAATGTGGTATGTTATAAGTAGAATGAGGAGATATGTTTCTGTTCGTTATTCAAGAATGGGATAGATAACTGAAATGCGAATTCCTGTGTTACATATTATATTTAGATTTGGGTTAGCACTGCAAGTAAAGGATATAGGCCATGTGGAGTTGAATGCATGTCTCGAGCCAAGCAGAATGTGTTTCGTTGTAACTTTCAGAGGAAGATATGGAGAGGTTACGTGTTTGTTATGCATTATGTTATATATATTTGGGAATAGAATGGAATATCGCACATTTACGTATTTGAAGGTCAGCACGTTAGCGCTTATACGGAGTACGGTTTGCTTGGTCGAAACTATGGCACAGCGAAGAAATATTTGGGAGTATGTAAATATATTGGCACATGACGAGAACTGTTGGCACGATTTTCGCAGGTTAGAATGACGTACCATCAAATCTATGGCACTCTGTACTAATATTATTTGGTTTATTTTGTACATATGGTGATGTACTGATTTAATTTATTCATTTTGGGTTATGATAGGAATATTGGTAACTGTATGGGTGTTTTGAACCTATATTTAAACATGCTAATGCTTATCTCGTAACGTGGTGAGTCACAAACAAGAATCCAAACAAGAATCCAAACATGTGTATAAATAAATTTTGGTCAAATAGACCGAAAACCAAAATGAAACTTAACTTATGCCCCAAAGAAAATCCCAAACAACATTAAATGAAAGATATTCCACTCCTCCTTGGTTTAATAAAGTTCTGATCCCTATTTTTCCCCTTATATCAATTAAACATGGAAGATATGGTATATTTTGATGATTAACAAATATGTAAGCAAATATGTTGAAGATTTAAAGTTCTTTCAAATATGTTTATCCCAGAAACCAAGCATTTTGAGAATGATACTTATAATTCCATGATTTTCCTTTCGTTATTGCCAATGAATATACATTATTCAATTTTATAATAATAATTTCGTGTGGCTATTTCTAGCCGAATGCAGCCCTTGTAAGGCAGACCCTCCGATGAGGGTGGGCGGCATCTGCCATTTGTAGGTAACTGCGTGTTATTGTGGTAGAGGATAGTGTTATGTGTGGTGTGTGAGTTGCAGGGATGTTGGGGACAGCACAAACACCCAGCCCCCAGGCCATTGGAATTAACCAATTAAGGTTAAAATCCCCGACCCGGCCGGGAATCGAACCCGGGACTCTCTGAACCGAAGGCCAGTACGCTGACCATTCAGCCAACGAGTCGGACATTCAATTTTATTATACATTAGCATGCTAATAAATTAGACATAGATATGATTTTGCATTTCTATTCTTTAAGTAAGGTGTAGTAGATAGTAGTAGGATAGTATACGGAATTATTGAGTTAGCTTACGCTGAATATTAGATGAGGATCGGATGATTTCTTTTGACATAAGGATATGGTATGAATGTTTCAACGGTCGGCGACTCTTCAACGGAATCCGCAATTTATTTAATGCTTATGGGAACAACGAAGTGAATTTTTACCCTGTGAAAAGATTATATGCCATATGTTGGAACTTATGTTCATAAATACTATCCCAGTTTGGAATCTTTGTATGACTTACGACCCGATGCTTAGAATTTTGTGGCCGGAGCAATATTTAAATATGTGAATACTCAGTTAATACTCCAATAACATAAGACAGAGATGCCGGTAAAGGTCACAAATCAAAAGTATGGCATATTACAGATCTTGTCAACATGACCAGGTCTCAAGCACTGAAAACAATACTCCGCTTTCATCAAAATGTTCTTTCTTTCCACTAGTCATCTTATGCGCCTTGAAGCACTTTTTTTGCTCTCATTAGATTTTCTGCAGAATACACATACATTTCCAGGATCTTGAATGTATCCTGTGAACAGACTACTAGCAGCGGCCATGTTTTCCACTTCGTTTAACCTAGGTTTCTGCTTTGTAGGCATCTGATTTGCTGTATTAACATTTTGAATCACAAGTCCAAGTAGTTCACGAACATAAAATTCTACGAGTAATTCTTCTTTTCCGAATCTACTTTTAAGAAACTGAACTGCACTATCATAATTTTTAGCTATTGCAGGGAAACTAGTTACCACCTCCCTAGCTCTACTTTCTTCAACAGTACATTGGATCAAATATTGAAATTTATCTTCTTTTTCTATGTCTGAGTCGTCATGAATTTGATGGAACTGGCTCCAAAACGCTAACCAGTCCCTAACCAGGCATCTATAAACTTAGGAAAGATCACAATATGAAGATAAAGTTGAAATTCAAGAAGACAAATTGGGGCAAATATTCATTTATAGGAAAGGGCGTTTGGGATTGGAGTAACTTACCAAGGGAGATGTTCAATAAATTTCTAATTTCTTTGAAATCATTTTAAAAAAGGCTAGGAAAACAACAGATAGGGAATCTGCCACCTGGGCGACTGCCCTAAATGCAGATCAGTATTGATTGATCGATTGACCTCTCTGGAAAATTTTCAAAGTTCGATTTTTGGCATTTTAAGTTTTTTCTGTGAGAAACCTATGAAACCATCACTCAATATTTGATTTCCTTCATTTGTATGTTGTGTTAATACAACACACTCGATTCACTGACGAGCTTCATCTACTTTATCACGATATTCTTTCACTTTATCGTATTCATTTGTGTATCGTTCTTCTTTACTGTCGTCGAGAAGCACTTCTAGTATTTTCTCATCGGCATCCATCCGTTCATTTTCTACTCATTCTAGTTTAGTAAAATGCAATCTTACCTTTTTGTGGTCTGTTTCCACCATCACTGCATCATATGTTTTCATGACCATAGCACGTATTGGTTATCTTGATTTAATCAACTTATCCATTTCAAATTACTGCTTTGTTCACATCAAGTTGCAGTCGCCAATAATGTTATGTCGAACCCAAAAATCTACCTGATAAAATGGAATTCCAATGGAATTATAATGTCCAATAATGGACCATTTATATTTGTATTAAAATGGAATTCGTCTGACAGTTACACAGGTGTTGGCTTTTATTAATTTCCACAAACTTAAAACTTGATTTACACTGTTTTTTTTTTTTTTTTCAAAACAAACTGTTCTCAAAACCAAAGAGTACAAAATCTGGTGGGTGGATTCCATTTAGTCTCTGGATGTAACAGAAGTTGTCTATCACCACTTCTCTTCATTACTATAACGGATGAGGTTATAAAAGCAGTGAAAATCAAGAATCAGACAACAAATGAACTTGTATTTGCTGATCATGTTATGCTATGGGGTGAGACAGAAGCAGAAGTTCAAGCTAAACAAGATCTTTGGCAAAAAGAATTTGAAAGAATGGTAATGATCATCAGCTGAACTAAAACCGTCATTTTAGTTATGAGTCGAAATCCTGAAGCAGTCCACCTGCGAATGAAAAATGAAGAAGTAGACATTATCGATAACTTCAAATACTTAGTGAGCTTCGTTTCTTCTGATAATACCATAAACTAAGAAATAGGCAATAGAATACAAGCTGCATCAAAATTCTACCACTCCGTCAATTACTTTGAGATGACTCATTTCCCCAAGCTTGCAAGCTAATGCTGCACAAAATATTTTGTACCAATTCTAACATACGGACTGGAAGCAGCAACGTTGACTAGATCTGCACAAAGTCGCCTACGGGCTACAGAAATGAAGTTCCTTCAGTCATGTCTCCAAAAGACAAGGAGAGACAAAATAAGGAATGAAAGTATTCGGCAACAACTTGGATTGGACAGGAGCCTGTTGGGAACCTTACAATTAAGCAGGTTATGATGGTATGGACAAATGAGAAGGATGACTCCAATTAAGACCCCTAGAGCATACTATGAAAGGAATGTTGTTGGTAGGAGACCCAGAGGGAGGCCTCTTATTAGTTGGGAAAAGCAAATTTTCAAAGACCTTGCCAAACGTGATGTAAATTGGCAGCGAAAGGTAGAACATCAGCTGTGGATGGACAGGACGAACTGGAAGAGGCTCGTAAACACCCGCACCTGGCTTGCTGGAACAGAAAATTGATGATGATGATGATGATGATGATGATGGTAGTGGTGGTGGTGGTGGTGGTGGTGACAAATTCTGAGTGGTCAGTTGAAGGCTCATCATCATTTTCGTCATTTTCCATCTCCGTTTCTTTGGCTAGTGTAGGCCATAATTTTCTCCAGGCCAAGGGCACACACTGGGCTAGGCAATTGCAGCTGTAAAAATAGCACCTATAATGGTAAAATTAAGTTGGAAATCTTTAAAGCTGCAATATGAATTCAGCAGTTTTTGCACAAATGTTCCTCTGTACTTGTACTTCAAATTTTGTATGACCCCTTGGTCCATGGGTTGTATTAATGGCATAACATTACGAGGAATATATGTGCAAAAAATATTTCCTGACACAAGCTCAGATTCTGGAGGGTGAGCTCGGCAATTGCCAAGGATGAGAACCGCCTTAGAAGCTTTAGGTAGCCCTAGTTTTTCACAATTTGCTTTCACAGCTGGAATGAAATAGAGAAAGAACCAGTCTTTGAACAACTCTGCTGTCATCCAGGAATAATCTGAGCACCGTAAATAACAGGCAAATGTGTCACATTTTTGAGAGGCCTAGGCTTTTTATACTTTCCAATCACAAACAGTCGAAGTTTATGATCACCTGAAGTGTTTCCACACACTAAGACAGTTATTCTGTTTTATTCTTTCTAAAACCCTTTGCACTGGATGTTGAATTTGGCAAACACTGCCACAACAGGCCTGTCTCATCTGCGGTGTAAATTTGGGGTGGGGACAATTGATGTTCATCATAAGTTTTTGAAACAATGTTTTGTACTCATTTGCAGCAGCCTCATCAGCTGATTTTATTTCACCAGAAACGTCTAGTTTACTGATGCCATGACAAATCTTGAAATTATGAAGTCACTCTTTAGGGAATGAAAGAATTTCATCTGCAGGTAAATGTATTTCCTTGTGAAAAACTTTGGCCTTTTTCACAGGCCCTGTTATTGGATTTCCCTCTGCTCCCTTAGCACTGAACCGCTTATACAAAATTTTGTCTAGAGTATATTTAATTTAGGTTTTTTTATAGAGTTTGTCTAATATCTACACTTTTAACAGAAGCACTTTCAGACACAAATTTTTTGAACTGTCGTGTTTGTTTATTAATCCTCCTATATATAAAAGTGGATGTTGGTATATTTGAGATTAACAGACTCTAACTCTAGACTTTAACGGCATCTTTGGCAGAGAAGGAGACCTTCAGAATGGCAGAGATGGCAGATATGGCAGATGAGGCAACCCATCCTCCCCGGGGATAATTAGAAGAGGACACCACTGTCTTGTGGAGAAGAGGGATCTTCAAAGGCTAAGGGAGTAAACCCCGAAAGAAAATCCTCACCTGTGTTAGGCCTAGCAAGTCAACAGTTGAGTATGAATATACTGCTTTCAAACCTAAAACAAGCCTCGGATGGAAGAATAAATTAAATACCAGACATGACAGTTTTTCTCGTACCGTCCGAATTTATGATGGACAAAACCCTGATGCTCATCGGAGATACTGGAAGACACAAAACCCTCCCAAGAAGGAGCAGCTGAAAATTGGTACACTCAATATCCTCACTCTCACCAACAAATATGAAGAACTTGTGGATCTTATGGAGAGGCGTAAGCTCAAGATATTGGGGTTAGTGAGACAAAATGAAAAGGACATGGGAAGAAGTCCTTGAGAAATGGATATATATGTGCTGTACTGGGGTGGGAACAATAATGAATCCAAAAATGGAGTTGGCTTCCTTCTTCATAACGATATAGACACACATACAGATGTCAAATATATGAGAAATAGGATCATTCAGATGAGACTGAGTGTTGGTAATGCACATCATACTCTTCTGCAAGTATATGCACTGCAGACAGGATCTACCACAGAATAGAAAGAGCAATTCTTTATCAAACTTGAGGAACAAATAACAGAGAACACCACAATCATTATGGTGGATCTGAATGCCCAAGTTGGTAAAGAAAGACTAGGCTGTGAAATCCTCGTTGGCCCCCATTTGGTATGGTAACAGAAACTCTGAAGGAGAGAACCTGATTGAATTCTGTGTGCGAAACAACTAAACCATACAGAACAAATGGTATCAGAAGAGGGAGAGCCATAAAATAATGAGATACAGCTGGGACGGAAGGCTCAAGACTATGATCGACTTCATCATCACTGATAGAAAACCGGGTCAGTATGTTACAGGTGTTAACACACTGCGGACAGGAGACGAGTTTATTAATGTTTGGCCGGCCGAGCATTGTGGACGGGAGACGAGTTAACTTGTCTTCATGAAACTTGTAAGTTTGCTGACATCTGTTGAAACCTCTGAAACTATTTGGCGGTCAAGGTTACTATAATCTCAGTGTTGAAGCTTTTTTCTTTATGCCATGTTAGTTTTGTTTACGTTCTTCTTCTGTTTTATGATTCATTTGAAGTTTTTCAACCTCATGTATACATTGTTCAAGGAGCTGTGTGGTGGGTAAGATGGCACTTCCCAGACTGAACAAGAGCATAGATGCAGACAAGATATTTAATGAATTATATGCGGATAAGTATTCGGATTACCCCAGTGATGTTGACAATCGTGAGTTCCAAGTTGATAGCTATTCTGACAAAAGTGTCTCGGTTGATAATAAGTAAAGTCTAGTAATGAAAGCATTGTCCCCCTCGATAGACACCGCCCAGCTTTTGAGATTTCTTTACCTGTAAATGAGCTATACAATTCCGTGCCTGCTGATAGTTTTTATTTTGACTTTTTAAATGGTGACTATAATGGACTAAATTATTATCTGTCGCATTTCAGCTGGAAGGTAATGTTTCAAAATGTATCAATTGATAAAGCAGTAGAAACCTTCTATTCAGTACTACATTATGGCATGGAACTTTACATCCCTATACGGAATTTTAAGACTCCCAAATTCCCAAAGTGGTTTAATCATAAATTGAAGTCACTGATTATTGAAAAGAAGAAAGCACATAAGTGATACAAAATATCAGGTCTCAA
Source organism: Anabrus simplex (assembly GCF_040414725.1). Classification (NCBI taxonomy): domain Eukaryota; kingdom Metazoa; phylum Arthropoda; class Insecta; order Orthoptera; family Tettigoniidae; genus Anabrus; species Anabrus simplex. Next base: position 228,642,499 of record NC_090271.1, on the reverse strand, counting down.
TAGTGATTATCAGCATTTCTCAAAATTAAAAAATGAATGCAAGTGTGAATCTAAATCTTGCTATACAATGTATGTTTCCAACTGTGAACGAAGTATTACTTCCAATCCACAGAAATTCTGGCAATATCTAAGTTCTAAAAGGTCATGTAATAATATTCCTTCAACAATGCATCTTAATGAAGTTACAGCAGATACTGGAGAAAATACTGTCAATCTTTTTGCTAACCACTTTTCATCTGTTTATTCTTCTTATCAGAATAGTAGTAGTATGTCATATGATTATCCTTTCTCTGTCAATCTATCAGTTATAAACATTAGTAAGGCAGAAATTTACAACAAACTGATATCTCTGGAATTAAAGAGAACTGTAGGACCTGATGGTGTTTCAACTTACGTGCTCAAGTACTGCTCATTTATTTTAAGTGAAGCACTCTTTTATCTGTTCAACTTATCATTAAACCAAGGTGTTTTTCCAGTGGAATGGAAGAAAGGATTTGTTAGTCCAGTTTTCAAAAATGGTGATAAAACTGACATAAAACAATATAGACCAGTTATAATTTCTTGTCATATTTTCAAAATATTTCACTCAATAATTCTTGACAAAATCACACCTCTCTTTAGAAACATCATCATTAATGAGCAGCATGGATTCTTTTCAGGAAGGTCAACCTGTAGCAATCTTCTTTTATTCTATCAGTTCCTCTTGAATGCAATAGAGAACCACTCCCAAGTGGATTGCATTTATACAGACTTCTCAAAAGCTTTTGACACTGTCGATCACGATATCTTGCTGCAAAAACTAACGGGCTACAGAATTAATGGGCCTCTCCTCTCATGGTTTGAATCATATCTGAAAAATCGCTTGCAGATTGTTAAAATAAGGAATCATTTTTCTGCGCCTATTATTGTTACCAGTGGAGTTCCTCAAGGGTCTCACCTTGCGCCCTTACTTTTTACTCTCTACATAAATGACATTAAAAACATACTTAAGAATTCTAAATTGCTTTTGTTTGCCGACGATGCAAAAAATTTTATGCAAATAAATTGTCTACTTGATTGTTTAAAACTTCAAGAAGATTTACATCATCTGGAAAAGTACTGTAATCAAAATGGGTTGAAACTTAATCATGAGAAATGTAAAATAATAACATTTTTTAAAAACAAGAAGAAAATATCATTTCCGTACAAATTTAGTAATAACAACATTCTAACTCCTGTTTCACAAGTTAATGACCTTGGTATTTTATTCAGTTATAACCTATCATTTAATGAACATATTGAAAATATTTGTAAGAAAGCATTTCAAAGATTGGGTTGCATTACTAGATATTCTAGGGAATTTTCAAACTTAGCTACCTATCGATTGCTGTATGTATCTATGGTATGCCCTATACTAGAATACTGTTCACCTGTTTGGAACCCTTCTCATCAGACCTCTATCCATAGATTAGATTCAGTACAACATAAATTTCTTCGTGTATATTGTTTTAGAGCAGGATTCTCATATGATAATGTTGATTATACATCCCTACAACAGTCCTTAAATCTGCATAGCCTGTCACAACGCCGTGAATTATTGGATACACTCTTCATTTTTAAATTGCTTCATTCCTTGGTGAATTGTCCACAACTCCTTGCAAAAATTAACGTACATGTACCAGACAGACGCACAAGGTTCAAGAATACATTGTCTACAAATTGGCTTAGAACTAACTATGCATTCAATGGGCCAATTGAACGAATGTCAAGATCTCTAAACAAAGTGGATATTGATATATTTAACTGCTCATTGTCAAAATTCAGAACTCACTTACATAATCTCCAGAATTGACTATTACTTTCCTGTGCTTACTTGTAATATATCCTGTGTATATATCTGTACGTATTTTTTCTACTTATACTCCATTGAACTTTCTTTTCACTGTGTTTTGTCTATACTTCTCTACTGTTATGTAAAATGGTATTTCCGTTAATAAAGTATTATTATTATTATTATTATTATTATTATTATTATTATTATTATTATTATTATTATTATGTGACCCTCCAAAACGACGTGAAGTATTGGTGCTCGAAAACGAGGCTAAAAGTGATGTTGTGAGTGTAAATGGAAGTGATATGTCTATTTCTTCTGATGAATGGGTAGGAAATAATAGTTCACCGACTTTAAAGTATTTAAAGTTAAAAATTTCATTGTTCCGTATTGAAGAATATTACAGTTAAAATTGAAATAATTGATAAAGAGATTCAACCTATTCAATACAAAAGAATAAGAAATGTAGTGAATTACATTCCCATTTAATAATTGGTAGAAACGGTACCGGTTTCGACACTAGTCCAGGTCATCATCAGCCGATTAAGACGAAAAACAATGCATAGGATCAGTAGAAGAGGCGATATAAAAATGAAATGGGGTAGACACTGTAAAACTTAGGAGAAAAATGCAAATCACTCAAAAGAAAACAGTCCGCAATTCTCTGAGTCGTAGCATAGCACATGCAGCACTAGGCAAAGTCCCACAATGTTTACGAATAGCAAAGAACGGTTAAATGAGCCAGTTTGTAATTATGTCAGGCATAAAGTCACATCACAATCGAACACATACGAAGATCCATAATCGTGTAGGAGTTGAAGATGAGTAGATCCATTGAAGCAACTTGCTAGCTCCCGGTGATCAGCGCGACGCATTCAATATCAGGCACTGTGATTTCAAATGCCCAAAGTAAAATGGAGAATAGCTTGACGATCCAGTAATTTTCCTCGGTCATGGGAAAGTAAGTATATAGATAAATATAATACAATTCAATATAATTGAATAAGTAATTGTCCTCCTATAGAATTCTTAGAACAGTTGACGTGAAAAAACAATTGTGAAGAGAAAAATATAGTAAAAAGCGCAATACCGGGAACAAATAAAAACGTATGTGCACAGTGCACAATTTTTTTTTAAACGTAAATAATTCAGGTCTTGATTGAAGTAGTCGAAATCGGCGCAAGGCAGGAGTTGAGTATGAATGAGAAGAACCGAAATGAAGGTGGAAGTTTTTTTTTTTAAGAAGAGATAGAACAAATTAATAGAGGAAGAGGAATAGTGGAATAAGACATAGCCTCTACACTTATTCATCTCAACAACCTAGACTCTAACATTAAATTCACCCTTGAATCAGAACACAACCAAACTCTTAATTTTCTAGACTTAACTATCACTAGACATCCTTCTTCTTTATCTTACAAAATATTCAGAACACCAACCCAAACAGCAACCACAATAAGACAAGATTCTTCGCACCCTCAAGCACATAAACGTGCTACTTATAACAGCTTAATTTTTTGTGCCTTCAACACCCTTATGTCTAAAAAAGATTTAAATAATGAATTGAACACCATCCATAACATCGCTAAATTCAATGGCTTTAACAACTCCTTCATAAACCGCATCATCAACAAATTCAAACACCGTCCTAAAACCACTTTATCTAAAGACATAACAACACCAACGGCATTTTCCACTTTCGCTTTCACTCAAGATGCTTATAAAATAACTAATATTTTTAAAAAACACAACATGAAAATTTCTTTTAGAACTAACAATAGAAATCTGGATATTTTACACAACTCTAAATCACTAAATAAATCAAATGCTTTTTCTAAATCTGGAGTGTACAGATTCCAATGTAACAACTGCAACTCGTCCTACATCGGACAAACTGGCCACAACTTCAATATCAGATACTCCGAACATATTAACGCCATTAAATACAATAGATTCTCCGCCATAGGACAACACATACAAGACTCCAAGCATAGTTTCACCAATATTGAAAAAGACATGAAAATACTTAAAATCATAAACAAAGGCCCCCTCTTAAACACTACTGAAAATTGCTTTATTCACCTTGATCAATACTTCAACCCTAATTTCAATTTAAACAACATTTCTGAAAAACCCAATATCCTTTTCGACTTCCTAATTCTTCTTCTCAAAAATTCTAAATTGCAAAACCCCAATTCTATTTTCCATGCCTTACAAAGTTCCTACCCACACTTTCTACCTCCAATAACCCACCCTCCTAACCCACCCTAAACTACCTCTCCTTCATCTGCCTATATTATTCTTCCTCAACACCATTTAACTTCATTTCTACCTCCAATAACCCACCCTCCTAACCCACCCTAAACTACCCCTCCTTCATCTCCCTATCTTATTCTTCCTCAACACCATTTAACTTCAATTTCATTCATTCTTCTCTTTTTCCACTATTCCTCTTCCTCTATTAATTTATTCTATCTCTTCTTTAAAAAAAAATATTCCACCTTCATTTCGGTTCTTCTCATTCATACTCAACTCCTGCCTTGCGCCGATTTCGACTACTTCAATCAAGACCTGATTTTTTTGCGTTTAAAAAAAAAAATTGCGCACTGTGCATATATGTTTTCATTTGTTTCCGGTATTGCGCTTTTTACTATATTTTTTCTCTTCACAATTATTTTTTCAAGTCAACTGTTCTAAGAATTCTATAGGAGCACAATTACTTATTCAATTATATTGAATTGTATTATATTTATCTATATACTTACTTTCCCGCGACCGAGGAAAATTACTGGATCGTCAAGCTATTCTCCATTTTACTTTGAGCATTTGAAACCACAGTGCCTGATATTGAATGCGTCGCGCTGATCACCGGGAGCTAGCAAGTTGCTTCAATGGATCTACTCATCTTCCACTCCTACACGATTATGGATCTTCCTATGTGTTCGATTGTGATGTGACTTTATGCCTGACCATATTTAAAAACTGGCTCATTTAACCGTTCTCCGCTATTCGTAAACATTGTGGGACTTCGCCTAGTGCTGCGTGTGCTATGCTACCACTCAGAGAATTGCGCACTGTTTTCTTTTGAGTGATTTGCATTTTTCTTGTAAGTTTTACGGTGTCTACCCCCATTTCAATTTATATCGCCTCTTCTACTGATCCTATGCATTGTTTTTCGTCTTAATCGGCTGATGATGACCTGGACTAGGGTCGAAACCGGTACCATTTCTACCAATTATTAAATGGGAATGTAATTCACTACATTTCTTATTCTTTTGTATTGAATAGGTTGAATTTCTTTATCAATTATTTCAATTTTAAAGTATTTTGCAGGAGTTCCTGGCATAATCGTAAAATGTGATGAACCTCAAAATATTGATAAAATAGTAGGGCTTATTTTTTGTGATGATTTCTTTGAACTTTTTCCCAAGCAGATGAACTTGTGTCCAGCAAACTACTTCATAACACAAAATATCCCCTAAGGGCTTGAAGTGGCCTGATGTAACTAGTTGTGAATAGCGAAAAATTTTTGTTTTGTTTATACTGACGGGACAGGTAAACAACTCATGTTGGAAAGACTACTGGTCAACTGATGCCCTCAAATTTTGCTGTGTGCCCCTTCACGGAGGTCATTACTACACAACTTACCACACCAGAAAACATTATTAGGACTCTTACCAAAGGTTTCGAGTAAATTTCACCATAATAAGTAGAAGGTTAGTGAAGCTAGACTAATTTGTTTATGTGCATGCGCTGTAGCAGTAAGTTACACAGAAAATGGCCAGACACAGGGGTTGAGCAGTGTGATGAGCACCCGGTCCGCAATGTGTTACCAGCGAGTGCCTAGATAGCGGCTATCGGCTATTACTCGCTGACCTAAAATATGTCCATGTGCCCAAAATTAAACAAAAGAAAATGCCAAACATTAAGACATGACTGTTGAAGGACATGGAGAAGAAAGGAAACTATGAAGCGAGGATAACAGCCAAATTACCCAAAACTGAGAAAGGGGGAGTAGAAGAAGAATGGTCCTTATTCAAAGAAACCCTTGTAAAAGAAGCCACGGTAATTTGCGGAAAAACAAGTGCCACAGCAAAGGAGAAGGAAACACCTTGGTGGAATGACTGAGTGAAGACAGCAGTAAAAGATAATAATGTACTGAAAAGAAAATTAGACCTCATAAAACAGAAAACAGACGATAGAAAAAATGAATTAGAAATTGAAAATCTAGCACAGGAATACAGAAAAAAGAAACTGGCTATAAAAAGACTGATGCGGGAATAAAAGGAAAAGTGCCGGGATGACTTTACTACAAGGATAAAGAAGATTGTCAAGGAAGTAGGAAACTGCTGCACAAAATAGTAAACAGTAAAAGAAATGAATATATAAACATCCTTGCACTGGAAACAGATGATGGTAGCTTAATACGAACAGCGGAAGGGATCAGGGATGAAATGAAGAAATACTTCAACGTGCTGTTATATGGAGATGGGGACAACACCACCACCAATGACTGTAGTATAGGTGAGGCCAAAAACAACAACAAATACATGGCTTGAGGTAGAAACAGCACTAAAGAGCATGCGAAATGGGAAGTCCCCAGCCTTTGATGATCTCAACTCAGACATGATAAAGGCAGCTGGAATACCAGGCTTGAATTGGCTATATAGAGTGTTATCAGTGATTTGGGAAAGAAACAAAATCCCAGAAGTTTGTAGTAAAGGAGTCATCATCCCACTGTTCAAAAAGGGCAACCGACGGAAATGTGGAAATTACAGAGGCATCACGCTGTTGTCACGCACACTGAAGCTGCTGCAAAAGATCATAGAAATGAGACTTAGGAAGATAATGGAACCTTTGCTTGAGGAAGAACAACACGGGTTCAGGAAAGGTCAAAGTACTGCAGACCTTATCTTTGCAGTAAAAATGCTGACAGAAAAGTACTGGGAATACGGAAGAAATCTTGTGATTGCATTTGTAGACATTGAAAAAGCATTAGATAGTGTTCCTCGAAACAAGATATGGGAATGCCTGGAAGACCTAAAGGTGCCAAAGTACTTAATTGACAAAGTCAAGATGCTATACCAGAAGTGCTACAGCTGTGTCCAGATAGGCAACGGATGATCAAATTTGTTTGAAACAAAGAGAGGTGTCCAACAAGAAAGTGCCCTATCACCACTCCTGTTCGTAATAGTAATGGACAAGGTCATAAAATCTATCAAGAAAATGGATAGTGAACCAAACGCCCAGATATTTGCTGATGATGTGCTTTTATGGGGAAAGACAGAAGCTGAAGTTCAGAAGAAACTTAACAAATGGAACAATACATTCAAAAATTTTGGACAGAAGATGAGCAAAACAAAAACAGTGGAAATGACCATCAATAGGGAAGGGACAAGCTCAAATATATTTCTGGAAGGAGTAAAAATCGAATCAGCTTCCCACTTCAAGTACCTCAGAAGCACAATCTCAAAAGACAACACTGTTAGACAGGAAATACTCAGCAGGACATAGAAAGCATCAAACTTCTACATTCAAGTCAGAAATCTTCTCTGGGTCCTGAAAAATACCACAAAAAGAAAAAACAATCATGTACCACACTTACTTTGTACCAATCCTCACGTATGGTTTAGAGACATGTACCCTACTAAACAAAGACTTCAGTACAATCCAAGCAACTGAAATGAGATTCATTAGAACGATGAACAAAACTACCAGAAAGGACAAGATCAGAAATGAAGTGAATAGGAAAGTAGCTGGTATCGAGGTTCCTATTACCAGTGTCAAAAAGAAACGCAGACTTTGATTGATTGATTGATTGATTGATTGATTGATTGATTGATTGATTGATTGATTGATTGATTGATTTTTAAAGGGGCCTAACATCGAGATCATCGGCCCCTAATGGTACGAAATGAGACGAAATGAAAACTTAAAAGTCCAAAATCCTCCACTGATCAGAATTCAAAGCGTGAGGACGAAGAATGAATGGATGGACGGATATGAATTTAAAACGATCAGAAGAAATGACCCACAGTGCCTCACATGCACAGAAGCTAGCACAAAACAATAGTATTACTGAGCAAGGGACTGCTTCTATAGCACGATGCTGAATCGATTATGCTTATAGTCGGAACGGGTCCAAAATCCAGGTCATCGGCCCTTCACAATGGTATTTATTGATAGGAAAGTAGAACCATGCTATGTGTAATGCTGCGGTACTAATCAAAAGTAGCGGAGTCTCGCGGTATACCACACATTATGGTACTATTCACAGGTAGTGTAATGTGCACATGTAACACAGACCTATGGTGTTTCGCACATTGCGGCACTATTTACAGGCAACGCAAACTTATGGCGCTCCTCACATAAGTGGACTAACCACAGGGACTCGTACTATCCCATGGAATTCCTCACATAGTGGAAACTGAGCATAGGTAAGGCAGAACCATGGTGTCTCTCACATAGGGGTACCAATCACAGGTACTGTAGGACCCACCTCCTGATTCACACACTGTCACTACTAATCACAAACCTATTGCGTACCTAACATAGTGGTACTACGCGCAAGTAAATGCGACCCATGGTGTTCCCTGCGTGATGGTATTAATTAGAAGTAGTCTTATGGTTCTAATTGGATCATCCCTTGGTCGCCCCTTTTAGTCGTCTCTTACAACAGGCAGGGGATACCGTGGGTGTATTTTTCCTCTGTGTCCCCTACCCACAGGGGGGAAACGCAGACTTCAGTGGTATGGGTACATAATGAGAATGAACAGGGAAAGACCTGCCAGAAAATATTTTGACTTTA